>NC_090746.1:43080810-43128310 GCF_036898095.1 Palaemon carinicauda | reverse complement strand
CACAGTTCCTGAATACTTGAATGATTCTACCTCATTAATCCTTTCTCCTTCCAATGATATTTCATTGCATACTCCGTTATCATCATCTCTGCCTTTCTCTAATTTATCTTAAGCCGAACCTCGTGTGATATTTCATGCATTCTGGCATATCCTATGGTGTTCTGCTAACGGGAACAGCATTATTCGTATGCTCTAGGTCTGCTAATTTCCTATCATCAATTCAGTCCTATTCTTCCCCACCATACCCGACTCTTCTACGCATTACAGAATCCATAAGGAGGATACACAACATAGGTGACAACACATTTTCTTGGAGTACTCCTTTGTTCACTTGAAATTTATTTGATAAGATTCCATTAATATTAACTTTGCACTTGCTATTCTATTGAACAGACTTAATCAAATTCACATAATTAGGAGGAATTCCATAATAATGTAGAACTCTCCACAAAATTGGCTGGTGGACTCCATCAAAGGCTTTTTCATAGTCAATAAAAGCCATCAAAAGTGGATTTCTATATTCTATGTATCGCTGTACATGTCACAAAATGAAAATTTGGTCAGGACAACTTTTACCTTTTCTAAAACCTGCTTGTTTATCTTCCAGCTATTCATCAATCCTTCTCTCCAGTCTCTTTAGAATAAGTATACCATTTATTTCCATAACAACTGACGTAAGTGTTATTCCTCTCTAATAATTGAAATCAGTCAGGTCTCCTTTTTTTACAATTTTCACCAACACTCCTAACTCTCGTTCATCAGGTTCTGCCTCCTCATGCCACATTCTACAATATGATCTTGTAAGTATTTTGGCAGTCACTTCCTTTTCAGCCAGTATTATCTCGGCAGTTATTCATTCGTATCCAGGGGCTTTCCATCTCTTGAGTTTTTTATTGATAGCTTCGACTTGAAACACACTGAATTCATTTATGGGCACATCAAGTCTTTATCACCTTAAGGTATATCAATCAAATTATTCCTTTCGTATCTTCCATTTATAACCTTACTAAAGTGTTCGCTCCAACTTTGTGTTTTTTCATCTTTTGTTGTTCTAACGGATCAATCCCTCTTTTTGATGGGTATATGCTTTTTCTTCTTTGCCCCACTCGAAATTTCGATAATAATTCTATGAGTAATTCTTACACCATAGCCACTTTGTCAGCCTCATCTGCTTTACTTGCTAAATATTCTCACCATTCATTTCTGGCTTTTGATCACCTCACTATCAACACTGGAATACTAAGTATGCTCTATCTTGTAATTTCCTTTACTTCCTCGAAAACTATCAGCAATCAAGTTGTCTTTGTCTCCTTTTTATATTATCTCAAGTGTAATTTTATATCCATGTAACTGCGTGTCCCAAGACTTCACTACTAACTGACTGATATATGGTCTTAATATCACACCATTCTTTGTTAATTGTCTTATATTCGTTTCTTAAAATCTCTAAGACTGCAAATCGATTCCTATAGTCAATTGCGAATGTTTCTCTGTGCTCTTCTTCTAAAAGCTTAGTTGTTTCAAACCAAGGTATTCTATCAACCTTTCTGCTGGGTGTTTTCAGTTTTAATTTCAGTGTAGCAATGAGGAGCTGGTGATAACTCTATAGCTTGTTACATTTCTTAGAGTCCTCCTTCTCTCTTTATTAAGAGCAATGTGATCTATTTTGATTTTCTTAATTGCCACATGGTGAAGTCCATGTATATTTGTGGATGTTCTTGTGGTGGAAAAGATTACCGCCAGTAACAAAATTATTTGCTGAAGAGAAACTTATGAAATGTGCTCCATTTTCATTTGCAACTTCGCCGAAACCCTCGACAACCATCACATTCTCTATCCCTATATATATATATATATATATATCCACACACACACACATATATATATATATATATGCATATATATATTTATATATATATATATATATATATCCACACACACACACATATATATATATATATATATCCACACACACACACACACACATATATATATATATTATATATACATATATATATATATATATATATATATTGCCTTTTCCTAAAGATTCCTTACCAATCCCCTTACAACGTGTTTCACTTAGGGCCAAGATATCCAAACTATATTTCATAAATTCTTTCTTCATTTCCAGTAACTTCTTAATCTAATTCATGCTTCTAACAATACAATAACCAATTTTAAATTTTTCTTTAGTATTTACAAACTTGGGGTATCTTAGCACCCAGCAAAGCCCGGGACCTATGGCAATTTTGTCCTATTCTCATTCCATTGACTGATTAAATCCATATAGGATTCATTGACTAGATACATCAAAGGTTCCTTGTGATGTGCAGTGCCTATCTAACTAAGGCAAGTGACCCTTGCCGGTCCAAACTAATTCTAGTAAGATCAACTGCTAAGCATCAGGAGTAAAAGCCGAAGAGATAGTTTGTCTATAGCCTTACACTCAACCCGTCACCAGCTGCCAATTACTTCATCGAGATTCAGGGGGGATTTTCCTCCAAACCCAAAGGTCTCATACTCCACCAGGTTGCTCATCTGCTTATACTAGTATAACCGTTGGCAAACATGGATTGCTATGATATACCGCCTAGCACGGTTTATATATATATATATATATATATATATATACATAATGTATATATATATATATATATATATGTATGTATGTATGTGTGGGGTGCGTGTGTTTATGTGTGTTTAAATATGCATATATAGAAGGTTAACTTACAAATAATTAACGCCTAGCACGGTATATATATATATATATATATATATATGTATATATATATATATATATATATACATATATATATATCTGTGTGTATGTGTGTGTGCGTGTGTTTATGTGTGTTTAAATATGCATATATAGAAGGTTAACTTTCAAATAATTAACGCACTGATGTCAGAGGGGGAATTTTTGATAAACTTCACATAATTTTTTGTTCCATAAAATAATTTATATATATATATATATATATATGTGTGTGTGTGTGTGTGTGTGTGTGTTTTATATATATATAAATATATATATATATATATATATATATATAGTAATGCTTTTTTTTAGTTTTGAACTTTATTTATTTCTTTTATAAACACATCATTATATAACTCGTGCTTACTGGCTAGTTGTCTTTTTCATGGTATTTTGGAAGGAAATATAAAAGGTTAAAACTTTTTGTAGGTTTTATACAAACTAAAATTTAATACTAATTCATTATTCAATAAAAAATACCAATAGTTGTATAAACAGTATGGTTTCTTTTTCAAGTTTCCGTAAATCACTTTGTTTTCGAGATTTGTCATTCAAAGTATACAGGTCTATTTTTGAATAGCTGAATGTTTTCACTTTGGTGATAAATGTGTCTTGCATCATACGTATTTTTTTTTTTCACCAAGCCTGTGATTGTTATTTATTTGTATTTTTCTTGTGGGTTATTCACCAACACATGAAAATCTGACATATTTTGATTTTGTTTATCACTTCTGTAAATTACTGTAATTCTTTTGAAACGGGTACTTGCTACAGTACAAACAGCCACAATGGAACTATTTATACCTCAAAGTTATGAGTTTTGCTGGCAATCAATGATACAGTCATAGTGAATGAAATAAAAAAAATAAAACAGAATTCAAAAGACTACCCGTTTCTTTCTCATTATTTCTCTTTTCAACTTGTCCATATCGTTGACTTCTAGTGACAAGTTCTTATCTTATCAGCGACCCTTCCTGTATTGCCTAGTCACCTTCATCTTCCATGTTCCTTTATCATTTCCTTCAAAATGATTCTTGGTGAAGGCTGATAAGTTACCTAGAATCAAGGCTGATGTTTGATGTGGGTGTGGCGTTTAGATGCCTGGCAGTGATAAGAAAAATGCTCGCTTCTCAGAGAGAGAGAGAAAGGAGAGAGAGAGAGAGAGAGAGAGAGAGAGAGAGAGAGAGAGAGAGAGAGAGAGTATTTTCGTTATAGCTAATTACCTCATTCTTTATAATAATATCGTTATGTAATTTCATGTTCCTTTACATGACTTTATTCATTTATATTTGTCCTCTTGTACTTACATGTTTTTTTTTTCTTTTTATTAACAATAACCTGTTTCCCCATTAACGCCTGACAAAACGGTGGTCTTTGCCACAAACTTACTTTTAACTGCTGAATCGTGAGTAGATAATTTAACGTGGTGAAAGGGCTTTCGTATTGCCACGAGCTGCAATGCTTTACTAGTATGGGCCACTCATACTAGGTTGGTTTGCTGTGAGCAATCAAATGAAAATGTCTCACCAACACCAATCCGCACTGGGTAGAACGATGATGAAAACCGGCCAAATCTCAGCTATGAATTGTCATGTGTAAGGTCTCTGTTCTGCAGCGGAATAGAAACGGCAGTATTCGTTGTTTTATATATATATATATATATATATATATATAAATGTGTATGAGTATAGTAATGTGGCGTCCCCAGTGTCCACCTTTTAAAGGTGTAATGGGTATAATGCGGACACGTAGTATAATCCTTATATTACCCTATGTCTGGTGAGTGATGGGTCTATAATCCTACAGCCAACTATTATCCATTTCAGACGCCATGATGTCTGGATTTTTGCAAATATATTTTAAACGAACAGTCCGATTAATATGACATTCTTGCACAGCATATTTGAGATCCTCACCCCTGCAGTATACTGCCAAGTGTGTTTCATTAATGAGTATACTCTTGGCTTTGAAGGCGAAGCTGTAAGAGCAGAGTTAAGAATCGAACACAGAGGAAAATTATGACGTTACGTCTTGTACTGCACGTGTTTCACACACTTGTACACAGTAACGTTATTACCTTTTTTATTGTATATCTCGCTTTACACCTCACTGGTAACAGAACCAATTTAAGCCTGTCTTTCATGAATTGATTTGATTGATTTTTTTTGTGACCATCTTCCGTTGAAACTCCTGTATATAAGCTAGCTGTCAGTTGAAATAAAGTTAGTTGCATACACCTCGCATCCCAGTTATCACCCAACTGCTCGGTCGTACAGTGTAAATACACACACACACACTCTCTCTCTCTCTCTCTCTCTCTCTCTCTCTCTCATGGTTGTTTGCTTGGGTATGGGTTTTTATAATTTTCTCGATGTAATTGAGATAGGCTTTTGATTTTGTATGATGAGAGAGAGCCTTATTGCCTTATTCTATGTTTGGGTTCCCCTAGGTCCCTCGGTGTGAGGCACCTCGTATATCCACCAGAAAGTTTCTTATGCATCGTCCGGTGTATTTTGCATCTTCCAGTCTTAGATGGTCTGGGATGCATCTTAGGTATTTATCGAGCTTATTCTTAAACACATCTACGCTCACTCTTGATATGTTTCTTAGATGAGCTGGCAGCGCATTAAATAGTCGCTGCATTATCGATGCTGGTGCATAGAGGATTAATGTCCTGTGAGCCTTCCTTAGTTTTCCTGGTATAGTTTTTGGCACTATTAATCTTCCTCAGCTTGCTTTTTCTGATATTTTTAGCTCCATGATGTTTACAGTAATTTCTTCTATTTGCTTCCATGCTTGTATTATCATGCAGCGTTCTCTTCTCCTTTCTAGATTGTATAGTTTTAAAAAGTGCAGTCTTTCCCAGTAGTCAAGGTCCTTAACTTCTTCTATTCTAGCAGTATAGGACCTTTGTGCACTCTCTATTTGTGCAATATCCTTTTGGCAATGGGGGTACCATATCACATTGCAGTACTCGAGTGTACTATGTACATATGTTTTGTAAAGCATAATCATGTGTTCAGCTTTTCTTGTTTTAAAGTGTCTGAATAACATTCTCATTTTTGCTTTACATTTAGCCAACAGTGTTGCTATTTGGTCGTTGCATAACATATTCCTATTTAACATTACACCTAGGTCTTTACTTGGTTCCTTGTTTGTGATTGTCTCGTTATTAGGTCCCTTGTATGCATATACCATTCCTTCTCTGTTTCCATAATTTATTGATTCGAATTTATTGGAGTTAAATACCATCCTATCTATCTCCGCCCATTCATATATTTTGTTTAGATCTCTTTGTAGTGAGTTCCTATCTTCATCACAAGTAATTTCTCTACTTATTCTTGTGTCATCGGCGAAACTTCTCACTACAGAGTTTTTAACATCACAGTCTATTTCTGAGATCATAATAACAAACTGCAGTGCAGCTAATACCGTACCCTGTGGCACGCCAGATATTACCTGATCTTCATGTGATTTCTCGTCATTTGCAACCACTATCTGTTTTCTATTTTGCAGGAATTCTTTTACCCATTTTCCTATCTTTCCTACAATATTATGCTTTCTCATTTTTTCTCTAATATATCATGGTGTACCTTTTCAAAGGCTTTTGTAAAATCTAGATAGATCACATCTGTGTCTTTTTCATTTATCATATTTTTGTATATAATTTCATAGTGTGCTATCAGTTGGGTTTGTGTACTTTTTCCGGGCACAAAACCGTGTTGACCTATATTAAACAAATTATTTTTAACCAAATGATTCATTATTTTCTTTTTTATAACCCTCTCATACACTGTCATAATATTTGATGTTAGACTAACAGGTCTATAATTGCTTGCCTTTAGTCTTAATCCACTTTTGAAAATAGGGGTTATGTAAGCTAATCTATGTTTAACATATATCTCACTCATATCTACACTTTGTCTTAGCAATATTGCAAGCGGCTTCGCGATAGTGTGTGTAGTTTTTTTAACAAAATCACTAGAACTCAATCTGGTCCGGCTGCCGATCCATTTTTAATTTCGCTTATAGCCTTGACAATATCTGCTTCATTAATATCTATATCCTTTAGATATTCAGGATTTTCTTCTCTCATTTCTGTTTCATTATTCTCATTCGCAATTCTTGGCGTGAACTCACTCATATTTTTCTGCTATTATGTTGCATATTTCCTTTTTTTTTACTCGTTAACTGTCCTTCAATTCTTAAAGGGCCTATTTCTTTCTAATCTCATAAGCTATTTTATATATCTTTTATTGCATAAGATATTTATATATTATATATATATATATATATATATATATATATATATATATATATATATATATATATATATATATATATATATATTGAATTGTCCTTTCTTCTAAGTCCCTTTTTCCTTTTCTTTCTTTCGATTGAATAATCTTTTGTTCTTCATTTTCTATCTTACCTTTTTTTCCATCATTTTCCATACATTTTCTTCTTTTTTAAGATTTTTCTTCCACTTTCTAATTTTCTGAAATAAGATCCTTCTGTCTCTTGGTATGCATGTCTGTTGTTTATTGTTTTTTTTTTTTTCGGTACATATTTTTCAACAATTTTCTCCAGTATTTTGTACAGTATGTCCGTATTTACCTATATATTATCACTTACGAATACATTTATCCATTCTTTGTTCAGTTCTTCATTTATTTCTGACCATTTTATATTCTTACAATAAAAATTATATTTTCCATATCCTTCCCAACATTTTGTGCTTTGATTATCTCTGCCATCACTTGCTTTAGAATGGACTATTAATTCTATGACATTGTGGTCTGAAATTCCCGTGTTATACACTATTATTTCTTTAAAATAATTCACCGCATTTACTAATACTAAATCTAGGACATTTTCCTTTCTTGTTGGAATGTGGTTTATTTGTTGCATATTATGTTCTAATAGCATGTCTTGAAGCTTTTCAAATTGCCTCCTATCTTCTGCGCTACTATTACTCTCTTTTTTATATGTATATATACAACCACTTTCTTTTACCCGTTCTTTCCAATCCACGAAAGGAAAGATAAATCTCCGGATAGGAGTATATTCCAGTCTTTATGATTTCTACATATATCATCTATTTTTTTCTATTATTATGTCAAACTCCTTAGTCTTTGGGGGGGGGGGGGGGTGTAAACTACAATATTCACTAATTTTTCAAATTGAAATTCCACCGCAATCAATTCATATTCTGTGTTGCTGTATTATTTCACAGACTTTTCCTTGATTTGTGTCACTTCCATATATTGCGGTTCCTCCTTGATTCCCATTTGTTCTGTTTGATCTATATGTTTTGAAACCCTTTATCTGGTCATCACTGCCAGTCTCTTGAGAATACCATGTTTCACTTATACCTAATATATCTATTTTTTCAATTTGGGTCAGTTCTTCTAAGAACTCTATTTTCCTTTTAGAGTTACTCGTGACGAGACCCTGTGCATGCATCACTATTGTGGTTTGTGTTTCATACCCATTATTTAATATTGGTAATATGGATTTTTCAATGCTTCCTTCCTGTTCTGATATGATGTTCTTTTCTTCATTTCCAGGAATTTTGCCATTAAGAAATCCAACGTTTCTATTATATTTGCTCTTTCGCCTTCATATCTATTTTTTGTGTGTATAACTGCAATTATCCCCATATCTGCACCAACCCCTGGCATTATAGATGCATTCTTTGTAGTTGGGCTCTAATTGTGCATATTTGGGTGGAAAGGCATCATATCTTGGGGCCTTTTGTGCATAGCGCGGTATATACTCAGCTTGTTTTTTTTGTTTTTTTTTGTTTCATTTTTGTTTTTCATTTTTCTTTTCTGTTTGTTGAGTTTTCTTACTTTCATTCATGGTTGCAGGATGCATATATCGACATTTTTTTTTGAATTTGTATCCTTTTCCTTCTTTAAGATTTTTGCATATTTTTGGATGGAGATCTCTGCATTAGTCTCCATATCCGTCTAAATACGCACATTTACCATATATTTCATAATTATGGCATATCTTTGGATGCTTGTAGTAGCATCTTTTGCCAAATCTGCAATTCCCTCTTTCCAGAAAATTGCAGACCATATTTTTCTTTTCTTTTTTTCTTGTTCTTGCTCTTCCCTAAAAGTATGTAGGTCCGGGTAGAGTCTCTTGGGTCTATTATTTGTTTCCATCTGATAATTTATTTCTTCGTAAGTATGTTGTTGGATGGCATCATAAGTTATATCAATGATTTCCTCTGCATCCTTACACATATCCTGGTAATTTTTCTCTTCTTCTTCTTCTTCTTCTTCTTCTTCTTCTTCTTCTTCTTCTTCTTCTTCTTCTTCTTCTTCTTCTTCTTCTTTTTCTTCTTCTTCTTCTTCAACTATTTGCAGAATCAGTCTTGACTTAATTATATTTTCTATGCAGACTAAGCATGTTGAGCAGAATACCTTTGTGTCTCTATTTTTTTTTTTTTTTTTTTTTTTTTGCTGTATTCCAGCATATGTAGGGTGTGTTGTAACATGATTGATTGATTGATTTAAAGTTCTCAGGCATCCTGACTGTTGGAACATGACAGGCATCACATTTTCATATCAGTTGTTGAGGATTAGTAATGGAATACCATATCTTACATGTATTGCACCATTTTGGCATTCTTTTTCCCAATGCATCAAAAAGCATATTCACCATATTGGACTTCTTATTGTTCTTTGATGGAATGTATTGATTGATGTAAACTTTCTTTATAAGTCTCTTTATCACTTGGATCTTCTTTGGAATTTCTTCTATTATTTTGCTGATGTTTTCCGCAGATTTGCTCCAGTTTGTTGGATCGTATTGTTTCAAAATTTCTGCGAATATTTTTCCGTCACACTGGTTGGAGTTACTAGCGACCTCTGTTATCAGATGGTCGAGTTCTTGTTTCGCCAACTCAAGGAATTTTCTTTTGCTGATTGCAGTAATGTCCCTCTAAGCTTTGCCTGTATTATAGAGCGCCATCTTGATCATATTTTTAGTAATTCACAAGATAACTATCCTATGCCGACGTTTTATCCCACTTTCCTGACCTCAAACTAATCATTGACTATTCGCGAAAACTTGTAGCTATATTGCACTCGATAGCCTTTTGTTATCCGCATTAAATCAGGATATTTATCGGGTCACACAAGTGTACTCACTAACCGGCATACAGAAACACTCAGAGAGAGAGAGCGAGAGAGAGAGAGAGAGAGAGAGAGAGAGAGAGAGAGAGAGAGAGAGCAAAATGAAGTAAGGAATAATAAAGATGGATAGGAAGGGGCGTTGAGGGGCAGGCGATGGTTTGGGGATAAGTGTGGCAGGGAAGAAGTGGAAGGGAAAAGTGGGCTTGAATTCATACACGTCATTTCCACGTGACAGTTCGATTCTCCACTCTGCTCTTACAGCTTCGCCTTCAAAGCGAAAAGTACACTCATTAATGAAACACATTTGGCAGTATACTGCAGTGTCACAAATCATGGAAGGCGGGGCGGGGTTCTCAAATAAGCTGTGCCTAAATGTCATAATGATCCGACTGTTCGTTTAAAAGATATTTGCAAAAGGTGAGGCATTATGGCGTCTGAAATGGATAAAATGTCACTATAAAAGAGTAAGAGTGTATATGACGAGCAATCTCCCCATTGAAGACTTGCCTAGAAACCAAGTACCCTTTTTCTATTTCCCCCCCCCCCCTCCTTCCCACGAGGGTGCTGAGGAGTATGATGTAATAATATGAAAACTTTTGAGTATTTCTTGCCTTTGTATAACAGACGTTTACATGTTTGTATATCAACTATTGGATTAAGTCTCGTTCTTCTAGCATGCTATCTCTCTCTCTCCTCTCTCTCTCTCTCTCTCTCTCTCTCTCTCTCTCTCTCTCTCTCTCTCTCTCTTTGAGAAATGAGGAAAAATTGCTCCTCTAGTTACCTTTATAATGAAAGGCATTTTTTTCCATTTCATGTGCATGTGAAATTCATTGTACTTCACACAGAGATTACCTTTTTCAAACCAAACATTAATTTTCCTTTTAATAATGAACAAATCAAAGCCTTGTTACTTCAAGATATTAATTTTCGATCAAACCAAAACTGTCTAACATTCATCGCGTGAATGACAAATTTGAATTGTTTTAGTAGGAGAGTGTAATTTTGGCTGTAGGCGAATATAGAAGAACGACATTGCCTAGCCGTAGCTAGCATTATGTACTATATACCCGGATAGTATCACTTGATGATTCATTAAATTTTCCCATACATACACTCTAACCTTGAAGGAAAATGTGGAACAAATAGAAATATCTTTAGGCTATATAGGCCTACTGTACATTAGATGACAATGAAACAATATCCAACAGATTTTGTAGATTTGAGAACAAAGTCCTCAGAATGGTATTGGGAGTTAAAGGGCAGGATAGGATTAGAAATGAAACTATAAGAGAGAATAATCAAGTGCCATATGTGGATGATGATCATGGTTAGCGGTAGATGGATATGGTTTGGACATGCTCTTTGCACTCCTCAAGAGAGATTAGTTCACCAAACTTTCAACTGGGCTCTACAAGGCACTAGAATAATTGGAACACCCAGGCCTATATGGCTAAGGTCTATTCAGTGAGAAGTGAGATATGATAAATTGTGAAGTATTGAATTAAAGGTTCAAGATAGAGGCGACTGGCAAAATGTAACCAATAAGCGAAGATGATGATTTTGATAATGATATACATTAGTCCCCTCGGCAGAGTAAATGATGTTTCACACATACCCCAAGACGTAACTATACGCTTTTCCCTTAAAATCTTATTCCATTTCAAGGATTAAGGACAATAGGCGTTCGTAGTTTTGTATTTCATTTCTTCTTTGATGGTTGTTTATATATTTTAATAACTAATTATGTATTAAGACATAGCATTTTCCTTAATCGGGTTCAACTTCTACCAAAAGGCGAGATACCTGTCGCTGTCAAATTCATCGGTTAAGTGCAAAATCTACACATGAAAAGTGTTCATATCAGTCGATTCCTGTTATGATAAAGAAGGTGCATCATCAGTGTGTATACCCTTGACACAAATATCACACCATCCACCTTTAATTTCTCATTAAATACCATAACTCCTGCTTAATTTGAGGCTATTATTATTCAAATACACCTTTCAAAAAGTTTAGCTAGTAATTTATAGGTATCCCTCTCTTGATAAGAATATTCCAAAGGTATACACACTTTTATATCGGGTTGTATTTGCTTCTCGGTAACTCCCATGCCTGGTGACTGCCAGACTGGTGTTCGTGTGGTCCCGCGCTAATTTGTTACTTCCTTTGATGGCTGCAACCTCTCCATCCTTGTGAGCTAAGGATGGTGATCATATGTAAATATAATCAGTCTTTCAGGCATTATCCTACTTGCTAGGGCAATGTCAGTGTCTCTTGCCTCTGTTATTCATGAGTGGCCTTTAATCCTTTAAAATATTCGTGCTTTACATATCACCAAGTCACCTCAGAAGTAAAACTTGTATCACCTCAGCTAAACATTTTATCACATATCTCAATCGTCACATTTCTTCACGTGAAACCCCATCGTACTTGACGTAAAGACCGCTCTTCTCAACATTTTTATTTCTATTCTTAGAATATTCAACATCCATGCCTCTCATCTATGCATAAAACAGGACTGAGAAATCTTTACATGCATCTCTTCGTATCCATATCTTGTGCAGCGTTCATGCTATTGCTCCACCTATTAAGAGACCGGTACCTTCCCTCGCCCTTTCACTACCTGTCACACTTACTCTGATATTATTATCATCATTAATTGCTAAGCTACAACCCTAGCTGGAAAAGCAGTATGCTATAGGCCCAGGGACTCCAACAGGGAAAATAGCTCAGTGAGGAAAGAAAATAAGAGAAGTAATTAACAATTGAAATAAAATATTTTAAGAAAAATAACAACATTAAAATAAATTTTTCATTTATAAACTTTAAAAACAAGACGGAGAGAAATAACATAGAATAGTGTGCCCAAGTGTACTTTCAAAAGAAAGAGAACTCTACCCCAAGACAATGGAAGACCATAGTACACAGGCTATGGCACTACCCAAGACTAGAGAACAATGATAGTTTTTGAGACTTTGAAGAAAAAAAGTCTAAGCTGGGCTTTTGCATAAATCTAGCAGTCTAAAATAGAATGAATATGTACATCAGCCATCTTTCTCTTCAAATGGCTGCAAAAATAAACAAAATGTTCTATTACTATTGTATTTGTAAGAATACTTGTATTTGATATCTAATATCCCTTGCCAAAATTAAAATCATTGTACATCTTAAT
Source organism: Palaemon carinicauda (assembly GCF_036898095.1). Lineage (NCBI taxonomy): Eukaryota > Metazoa > Arthropoda > Malacostraca > Decapoda > Palaemonidae > Palaemon > Palaemon carinicauda. Next base: position 43,115,226 of record NC_090746.1, on the reverse strand, counting down.
TTTAACCCTAAAAGAATTATGATCAGACAAGCTTAACGGGAAATATTCCGATTCACTTACATTATTCTTCAGATCTCTTACGTATATACCATCAATACTAAAGCCATACTTACGCCTAATATACTTATATTCTATCAAAAGGTTTGTTACGAGCCACACACCTCCAAGTAACAAATATTTTTTTTAACATATGAAGAGTTGTTGAAATTAATGGTCATCGGAATTAGAGTAATCTCCTTTTACTTGTTACGCTGTTCAATCCCTACCTATAATCAAGTTTTGTAAATTGTTTCTCATGTATTAAAACATTACATTTAAGTACAGTTTCTCTCTTTCCATTTTCTTATTTGTCCCAAAAGGGGAATATACGTCTATTAATAGAGAATTAATAGAAAATATGTTCCTTGCTATGTATATTTAACACCGATTATTTGACCTTTTATATTCATCTCCTGACTCTGAACCTTAATTTTTTACTTTTTATAGTAGTGCCTCCCTTCAACAAGACACTTGGATTCGATATGATATCGCAATGCTTTTCAACATACTTAAGTTGCGAAATTTCTTTGACATTGTTTTCTTGCACAAATATCACATCCAAATAATAAAAGTACATAAAATCAATCAATTTACTTTGTTTATGAGACATAGATAATCCATCAACATTGACAGTTGCTAAATTTAGGCAAGTGAAGGTTACAAATGCAAGAAAGAAAATCTTCATCATTCATCCAACTTAAAACGTTTATTAACTGGCAATCGATTCATATCTTCAGAACTACTTTTAGGCTCATGGAACATTGATATATCTTTTTTTTTTTTTTTTTTTTTTGACTCAGAGAGAACACCATTACCCTTTGTTAGCTTCAGGCGAATGCATTTCGTTGGTTCGTCACTAATAGAGTAGCTTGCCACATTTCGGCGTCACATGTATTACCAATGTTTAAAACACTGTATTAATGTAGGTTCTCTGCCACAATCTACGTTACTCTCTTCATTTTCTTCACGTTCTTGAATTTCACTTCAATTGGCTCCTCTTTATTTTGTACTTCACATAATGGAATGTTCCTTTCCAATATCTGCCTCGTCTGTGTGGAATTCTGCTTCAACTGTCGAAATAACGCTTCCTTCGTCATGTGATCCAGGAATTTTCCACAAGCCTTTCAAGTGCTTCTTCATCTTGCATTTCCTTGTCCGTTTCCAATTCATCCATTCGTCCATCGCCAGCACTCGTCGCGGTGGCCGTACTGATGCGTTTATAACCCATCTGAATTAACGTTTCATACGTCTGTTTCCTTTCTCTCTTTTTCATTCGCCGACCTGGCTCCACCTTCATGCTCCTCTCCCCTTCCATTATTGTTCATATTTTATATATTAACTTTCATCTTTACCGTGCGAATGCCACCAAAGGAATCTTCAAAAGATCCAACTGTAAATTTTTCATGTCTCCAGTGCTCTACCTTTCCATACCTATTCAATATATTTACGATCACTTTATCATCCATCTCGAAAAGTGCGTTCCTTATTGATACATAGGAAACAGGCGAACTTAAATTTATAACATACAATGATTCTGTTTCATTTAACTTTATAACTTTATCCTCGAAATTTTTTAAAACATCCGCAAATATATCTCCTGAGATTGGTTTTACCACAATCTTATTTCGATTTATATTCTGAACATCTTTTGTGTCACTAATTCTTATACAACACATCACTAACAATTTCCATGGTTCCTTGGGGCGCTGTAAAATGCAAGCCAATGGAGTATTTTCCTCTGAGAGAATGTTGTGTATCATATGCCATCTTAACTAATCTGCTTTATTTATGGGTTAACTGTGAGTTCTTTGTATATGCACCTCGGTAGCGTAAGTTTGTGTTGTATCAGCCACCATCGCCTCACCGGCCAAAATTCTAGTTGCTAGAAATGTAATTGTGTATAAATTTACCTCAATTAGAACACTCTCTTGGCACATATAACACTGAAAACACAACGCTAGGTAATTTCATACAATAGCTCCGCCACTAATAATTTTGATAATTTTTTTTTTCTGATGAACTACGTAATGCACTATCTAAAGCTGCTCTTTTTTTTTTTTTTTTTTTTTTTTTTTGAGGAGGGGCAGTATTTTTTACCCCATTTGTTAACCCTTCCAATCTGGGGGACCCCATTATTATTATTATTATTATTATTATTATTATTATTTGCTAAGCTACAACCCTAGTTGGAAAAGCAGGATAATATAAGCCCGAGGGGCTCCAACAGGGAAAATAGCCCAGAGATGAAAGGGAACAATGAAAAATAACATATTTTAAGAACCCCAGTGGGAAACCGGGTTTCTTGGTTGGGGAATGAATTAAAGAACCCATTTTAACATACGAATCATTGCACATGTAGAATTAGCAATAGACAAGGCTAAACTAAACAAACTACCTAACGTAAACTAACCTGACCTAACTCAGTAGCCGCATCCTTACCTAGCGGGGTGTGTGGGGCGGGGGACCCAGTGACCCTCCTAACATACCCATATTAAATATAAAAAAGCCTAAAACCCTTCGTGAACTTACTTAAGTTGGAGGGGAAAGGTGAGCTGCACCTTTCCGACTCAATAACCAATGCACAATAACCTCACGAATGAATGAGCACCAATTGTTTATAGTTTTGTGAGAAATTCTTAATTCATTTTCAACAAATTTATGACTAAATTTAACACCAAAAAAAATTATATACAAGTAAAGCAATTAGATTCTATATCTAAATGTGACTTTTCAAACCAAGTTCCCTTAAAAATGGATGCGTAAAAACTACACTTTTTTTTTTCACTTTTTTCTTGTTTTCCAATAAAACATGCCTTCTGTCACATCGAAATGCTTTTTTGTTAATATCAATTCGGCACTTAGAACCACAGATGGGGCAAATAGTGTCACTTTCACTTTTAATAATAATGTAATCTTAGCAGTACTTTATCATTCTTTCGATGTTACCCCAATAATGCAAAACAAAGTCTTAATAATTCTAATAACAATTGAGACAAGAAATTGGGAAAAAATCCACAAAAATTGTCAATATAGATGGTAAATGAGACACCGCACCAGAAGTTGAATGTTCACACTCCTCCAAGGCTCTCAAAACACTGAAAAAGTTAGCGATGAAAATTGTTTGAAAAGTGTCGAAAAGTGTTCAGTTTCCTAGCGAAACTCACCTGATTCGGTATTCAAGTCACGTAATTCTAGTTTTGTTAAAATGCTAGTCCAAGGTAAAATGGGGATAATCCTCATAGGTTAAAAACTATGACGTTTGGGTGACGTCTTGCTACGTAGAGTACAGGTGATGATGTAGTAATGACTTAATATATGTTTTTAACGTACTAACGAACAAATGAGAGCTCAGTCTGAGGAGGAATTTGAGAGAGTTATGAAGTCAAGGGACACGGTTTTTTTCAGGTGGGTCAAAGTTAATTTTGATTTTTAAACCACTTCTAGACCTAGCGCCGCTTAGATTTTTATATCAAACGAAACCTTGGGATATCCTCTTTTTAGTGGAAGTACTTTGATTTGATAACTTGCTGGTGGAACTATTGTATAGAATTACCCAACGCAAATATCACATCACTTGTATACAATTCTGGAACCGTAGAAAACAGAGAAAAAGCCCCGAGGATATTTTCAAATTTGAAAACACGTCTTCCTCCTTTACCCGACCAAAGTCAAGTCCATAAGGATAATCAGAGCCGGAGAGTTGTTCCATTTCTAGGAAGGGAGATAACACATACATGAGTTTCATCTGGGTAGTTGGAGTTAAAAATGTACCTATAGCTCATAGATATGGCTTTCAAAAGAATTCAAGATATCCTTTTCTGAAAAAAAAAAGAAATTATATTGAGAATATGTTATGTATTCCTACTTCAACATGAAATTGTGTCAGCAGAAAAATTTGTAACTGTAAATTAATGAATAAATGAATAAATGTGGCTGAGTAAGACTTCACCAATTATAGAGCAAATTTGGTGATATAAAAATATTTCATCAAATTAACACCTGTGTTGCTTTGCTATTGATTTCATTATTTTTCATTACCTAAAAGTAATGGGTGTAAATAGAGGTTTATGTAACATTCAGGTTTCCCCAGTCAGCCTTTACTCACACTGAATTACACAGATTCCTGATGATTAACCCTTTAAGGGAGGAGATGAATTTGTAAGTATTTTCAAGTATCAATCTTGACCATGCAGAATATATATATATATATATATATATATATATATATATATATATATATATATATATATATATATACATATATATATATATATATATATATATATACATATCTATATATACATACATATATATATATATATATATATGTATATATAGATATATATATATTTATACATATATATATATATATATATGTATATATATATATATATATATATATATATATATATATATATATATATATATATATATATATAAACTATAGTACAATAAGAAAAACTTATTTGGATTGCATGTTGAGAGAGAGAGAGAGAGAGAGAGAGAGAGAGAGAGAGAGAGAGAGAGAGAGAGAGAGATTTCGTTTTTTTGTGTTTCAGTGTAATTATAGACTACCATGAGTTGTGCATTGTATATATCCATAAGACTGCAATAATTTGAACGAAATGTATTGTTTAATTCGCTTTTTTTATTCGATTTTTTTCTTGTCCTATGCTTTTTTTTTTAAGTTTTTCTAAATCGAAGTTCGTAATTTCCTTTGATTATCTGTATATGGAGAAATACTTCAGGAGAATAAGCATAAAGAGGAACATATTCTGTACTGCAAGGAATCAAGGATTTGTCTGTATATATGCAACAAGCAATTAATATTCTTTTGAGAAACTTATTTTAGTTGTTAGTATTTGAGTATTTGAAGTATTTTTAGTCTTAAAAGTCAAATAGTAGTCCTCTGTATTTAATATAGCCATATGTGCAGGGTGGAACTTTGGTAAAAATTCAAGATATCCATATAGATATTTTAGCCATATAATTTTAATCACTTCTGAATCTTCTATTCAAGTAATGTAAAGATTTTAAACCCTTTAAAATAACAACCATCAATGGGCTTCCCTATGGTTTTTCATATTGAAGTAGTGCTTTTATAGTGAAAAATAAGATGACAACGTAATGAATATGCCACGTCAGCTACCACCGTTGCTCTCAGCTTTAACTTTCTGGGTTTGAAGCAATATTATAGGAAGAATGGTTTTATACAGCTTTAATGAACGGACTTTCAATTTTTTTTCAAGATAAGAAACTTTACCCTGCAACTGCTATTACAAATGTGCCGGTGTTGTCATAGATCTTTGGCGGAATATTCTTGTCAAAACGTTTTCTGGATTTTTAGTTTCAGCGTTGTCTCCGGCCGTTAGAATAGGGTGATATTGGTGGCTTGTTACAGTAATTACATTGAAATGTATATATATATATATATATATATATATATATATATATATATATATATATATATATATATATATATATATATATATATATATTCATATATATATATATATGTATATATATATATATATATATATATATATATATATATACATATATATATATATATATATATATATATGTATGTATATATATATATATATATATATATATATATATATATATATATATATATATATATATATACAGATAGATAAATATATATATATATATATATATATATATATATATATATATATATATATATATATATATATACATATATATATATGTCTGTATGTATATTTATATGTATTTATATATGTATATATATACATATATATATATACTGTATATATATTATATATATATAAAGATATATATGTATATATACATATATATGCACACACACACACACACACACACATATATATATATATATATATATATATATATATATATATATATAAATATATGCATGAAAATATATTTATACATACACACACACACACACACACACATATATATATATATATATATATATATATATATATATATATATATATATATATATATATATATGTATATATACATACATATAATATATACATGGATATATTTTATTTTACTATGGTCCCGTATCTAGGAACTAAACATATAGTATTATATATACTACAGCTGGAAAGCTAAACAACCTCTCGAGTTCCAAACAGACGTGTTTGCTTCTACATTAAATCTGTTACACTTGGAAATATTAATATCTAAACTCTGAGACAGTTGCATAACAGCAATATATAAAACACTGAATATCCAAAGGTCCTAAGTAGGCTCCAAACAAAACTGGGTAATTATTCTTAAGAATTATTCAAACAACTCTTTCTTCGATTCTTTAACGGGATACGAGCAAGTATGTAATAAACACTGATGATTGAAATAACATTCTTTACAAAGATAAATATATTCTATATAGATTACAACACTTTGAAGAGAATTTACATAAAACAAATCAATCATTGAAATATTAATTCTGAACAAAACTTAGATTAAGACAAAAATGTTACGATCGGAACATTATATAATCCCTTTACTTGAAATATTAAATGAGAATAAACCTTAGACTAAGACAAAAGGAATAATACTTATTAAGATTATGCAATCACTCGTTTCACTTGAAATTAAATCTGAAAAAAAATTTGAGTTTGATGTTTAATGAAAATAGATATCTAGATCATGATATAAATACCTTTCACATTACTACAGGGCCCGTTACAAGACTTTACACAATGTCATCCCTCACCCCAACACAAAAAATTCAAGATCCCCTTTGATTTTTTTAGTTACGTTTCAACACACTATTTACGTTGGGGCACAGAATCACTTTGGAGAGGACACACTAGGATAATGAGAGAGAGTGAGGGAGGCACTTGGACTCTTTCACAGGACGGCTGCTTCTCTACTGCTGCTATGCAGCCCTAGGGGGTGCATATATAAGACTTGGCTTTTTCCAGAATATTCCAGGGTCGAGATTTGGAAGCGGGGCAGCTGGGTGGTGGGGGGTTATGGCCTACGGGCGTAAGGTTTCCAAAGATTACTCTGACGGATGCATATCCACGCAACAGGGAGACGAACTCTCAGTTAGCTCCGCATACCTTTGTCCTAAAAATAATTAAAAAAAAAAGATGAACCTAACACTAGGTCACTCGGGGACCTTCCAAAGCACATGGCATATAGGAATTGCGTATTTTCTCGCAAACATGACGCAATACCTCATTAAGATATAAAAAACACTTACGTAAGCCCTTGGTCACATCTCATATGGTCACAAAACACTTTTAAACATATTATGTATGAATTCAAAACAAAAAAAGTGAATTCTTAAAAATAACGTAAATTTACGTATATTAACTTGAATAAAGAATACAATGAAATTAACAACGAAAATCTTACATAATCTACATACAAAACTTACATCACTGAACTTCAAGGTCGATATTACAATGAACTCTATGAGGATACAGCTGAAAATAAATTGCGAATACTCTCAAATGATCGGACAACTTCTTTTAAGTTAAGATCTGAAAAATAAGATCCCTTAATACGATAAAAACGGGAAAATTTTGAATATCAGCAAAGAGGAAAATCAACACAATGTCGTGTAAAATATATATATAAATTTCTACTTCACATTTGGGATATACCCTGTCAGCAGAAGCAGTAAAAAATTCAAACATGAAGCAACACTGAAGTTCAAGGTCGATATTACAATGAACTCTATGAGGATACAGCTGAAAATAAATTGCGAATACTCTCAAATGATCGAACAACTTCTTTCTAGTTAAGATCTGAAAAATAAGATCCCTTAATACGATAAAAACGGGAAAATTTTGAATATCAGCAAAGAGGAAAATCAACACAATGTCGTGTAAAATATATATATAAATTTCTACTTCAAATTTGGGATATAAAACTTACATCAACACGAGAGGAACTTATCTTACGGGCTAGCTATTCACATCTGCTATGCACATATGAAAAAATAGATAAAATATATGAATAAAGTTCTGTATTTGCTCTACACTAGACCAGCTTCTTATGAATAAAAAAAAATAATATAGATATATATATATATATATATATATATATATATATATATATATATATATATATATATATATATATATTGTAACGAACTTTACCAGGGTTTTTGGTTAATTTATCTTAATTGGTAAAGTAATATTTTGAGTGTCACCTAAAGTCACTTTAATTTAATTTTCTTTTCATCGCCATCTAGTGGTTGATGTATTAGGCTCTAAGATTGGTACGTCACCCATGGAATGTTTTGTTTTGTTTTCCATGTTGACTGTTTGGGAGTGTGGGGCGAAGTGATGAGGGACCTTTTATTGGAGGTAAAGGAGAGTGAGGAAATAAGCTGCCATCTTCAAACTTGAAGATCTCACCGTGAGTTGGCTCTTCATCCGCTGGAGACTACTAGTGGCAGTGATCCAGTGTCTCCAGTTTAGGAGGCGGTGGAGGATTTGATCACCCCCTTTTGGAGGAGCAGCTCAGCAGCAGTTGAATGCTATCACTTTCTCCTGTGCATGGTGAGGGTTTGCCGTAATTGTGTGTTATCAGCGGGGAGAAGGACTCTCCACGGATCAGAATCCATCACTACTGTACTCGTTAAAGCTGAGACCTATCTTCCTTTTGGTAAGGGTAGTGATTTTGGGTTGCCTCCATTTCATCTCTGAAGGAGTAGAGGGCGGTGCCTTTAGTGATTTTTTCACCGCTGTTTGTGTTGCGCTACGCGGTTAGCGTAAACAAGGTCTCGTCCATGATTGGTCCTCGGACTTTATTCGTCTTTTTTGTGAAAGCCTACATCAGGAGTTTTTATTTTTGTGTAAATGTAGGTTAACTATTAATGTGATTTATGTGTATTTTGGGGATGGGAAGTTTTGCCTAGATTTGTATAAAGAGGGGTAGAGTTAAGGTTCCGAGACTTTCTTGCTCTTTTCTATCAGTCAATGTAATTGTGTAATTTGTCGGGTGAATGGTAGTTTGCGAGGTTATTCTTTCCTTTTACTGTTGTCTTGCCTTTCCGTGTCGTCGATGATGAATGGGTTCTATATGTTTTTGTTATACTGTGCTTGTGGTTTGATATCTTCCCATTTAAAGTGATTTTCTGTGTTATTTTGTTTGTAAATAAATATTCAATATGACTCTTGCAGTATTTTATGATTACCCACTCCTTTAATATCACTGTTACATATTATTGCTAGCTCTGGCTGCGAAGAAAACTTAAAGAACTTGGCCCTCACTGGGTCCGTGCGTAACATTTGGCGACCTGGCCAGGATCCTGTAAAACTAGTATTTTCAGGATCCCCAGAGCGTACGTAATTGTATGTTAACAAATAGTGAAGGAGGTGGTAATTATCAGTTTCGCTAGTTATATTTCTTTGACAAAAATGACTGATACAGAGGAAGTGGCTGGGTTTGATGTTTCGGAGTTTTTCCATAGTCCTGATTAGGAGGAGAAGATAGGTGATCTTAGTAAGAGCCATTTAATGATAATGGTGAATATCTTGGGTTGCCTATTGTCGCAGGTGTGAAGAAAGGGAGTTTGTTGCTTCAGGTAATGAAGGCTATGCAAGGTAGAATAGCAGTTCCTAGTTTAGCTGAACCAGAGTTAATTAAGGATAAGATAGCTTTGCAAAAGATAGAAATGGAAAAGTTGAAGTTACAGTTAGAAATGGGTAAAACTGAAGTAGCTAATAGGGAAAGAGAGAGGCTTCTTGAGAGGGAACGGGAAAAGCTTAGGTTAGATCAGGAAAAAGAATTGGAAAAGCTTAGAATAGCGCAGGAACAGGTGAGAGTAGAACAGGAGAGGGCTAGATTGGAGTACGAGAGTAAACAGGAGAAGGTTAGGTTAGATCAGGAAAGAGAATTGGAAATTAGGAGAATGGAACATGAATTACATGTACTTCGGCTGAAGCGACCAGAAGCGGAAGATAGGTTTAATATTGGCAGCGCAATTAAGCTGGTACCAATATTTAATGAAACCGATGTCGCAGAATTTTTCTCAGCATTCGAAAAATTTGCAAGAAAACTGAGTTGGCCAGAATCAATGTGGACTACCTTAGTTCAATGCAGATTGATCGGTAAGGCACAGAAGGTTTATGCAGCGCTAAGTGAAGAGACGAGTGCAGAGTACGAACAGGTCAAAGAGATAATATTGAAGGCTTATGAACTGGTACCGGAGGCGTACCGTCAACGCTTTCGCAACTTGCGTAAACTGTATAACTGCACATTTGTTGAATTTGCTAGAGAGAAAGTAAGTGAATTTTTAGCTTGGTTAAAAGCGAAAGGTAATAATGATTTTGAAAGTTTAAAGGAACTAATATTAATTGAGGAATTTAAGAATCACATTGGGATGGAACTTAAAGTACATTTAGAAGACTTGAAATTGGAAACTATAGAAGCAGTAGCGGTTGCTGCGGACGAATATACTTTATTGCATAAGTCAGTAAATCGTTTTTCATCGAGACTCGATAAATGGGATAAAGGTAAGAAGTGCGAAAAAGCAGCGGTAATGTCTGGTAAGTCGGATGGAGGGAGTTCTCCAAAGAAGGCAAAGTCATCACCAAGTAGGGGTGGAAGTGAAATCATTTGTTTTTTCTGCAGGAAAAAGGGCCATGTTAAGGCTGATTGTACTGCCTGGAAAGGGCAGGGTAAGTCAAAGCCGGTAGGCTTGATTGGTAAGGTTGCTGGGAGCAGGTCCCAGGTAAGTAGTTGCTTTAGTAAGTACGTCGCAGAAGGCGAGGTTTTCGCTAAAGACCGGTCAGGGTCTGGAAGGCGGGTGAGAATACTACAGGACACTGGCGCGGCCCAGTCGGTAATCTTACGGTCCTCATTGCCCTGGGACTTCAGAGAGGAGGAGCCAGAGTATGTAGTATTAGGTGGATTTCCTAATACGGTATTAGCGTGTCCTCTGGGTGAGTTTTGGGTAGACTCAAGGTGGATTAATGGATCTATGAAGTTGGCAATGGTGGATGTATTACCCGTAAGCAATGTTGATATTGTGTTGGCTAACGATATAGAGGCAGGTACGGTATGTGATTGCCCGGTTGTGCAATGCAGGTATGCTGACCCCGTCAGTGAAATTGAACCGGTAATGGTTGTGACTCGCTCGGCAGCGCATTCATCTGGGATAGAGGATGAAGGGTTAGGCTTGGACAGTCTAGAGGAGCTGTCAGAGGGAGGGGTTTCTGGGTTAAGTGCTTCTGCAAGTTCTAGTCTGGTCTCTGAGTGGGAGAGCTCAGTAGGGTGGGATAGGGAATCACTTAGGTTAGCTCAGAAGGAGGAGTTTGGAGAATTAGGAGTGGAGGTAGACTCTGATTTGAGTAGACCTCGGTATCTGTGGGAAGACGGCATCCTACTGAGGGTGAGTAGGTCAACTATGGTTCCGTCTGATGATTGGGAGGTAAGGAAACAGGTGGTAGTGCCCCATAAATATAGGGACAAGATTTTATGGTTGGGACACGAGGATGTGTTCGCAGGTCATTTTGGAATTGGAAAGACTTTTAGGAAAATTGCTGAACACTTTTATTGGCCAAAGATGAGATCTGAGGTAAAAAGGTTTGTTAATTCTTGCAAAACTTGTCCACTGGTTGGTAAACCCAATCAGAAAATCCCTAAGGCACCTTTAAAACCTATTCCAGCAGTGGGGGAACCTTTTCAGGAAATTTTGATTGACATTGTAGGCCCATTGCCTAAAACCAGCAGTGGTAATCAGTACATACTAACTATAATGAATCGAATGTCTAGGTACCCGGAAGCAGTGCCCCTGAGGAGTTTTAAGAGTAAGCAGGTCATCAATGCATTAACAAACTTCTTTTCCATGTTTGGTTTGCCCAAGACTATTCAATCTGATTGCGGGACTAATTTTACCAGCAAAGATTTTTGTAAACTTTTACAGGAGTTGAAGGTTCAACATATCAGGTCATCACCTTACCATCCAGAAAGCCAGGGACAGATTGAGCGATTCCATCAGACACTGAAATCCATGTTAAAAAAATATTGTGGGGATAATCCGGGAGGATGGGATAAAGTTCTCCCGTATTCACTTTTTGCTTTTAGGTCTGTACCAAGTGATGTAATGGGTTTCACCCCCTTTGAATTAGTTTTTGGTCACAAGGTAAGGGGTCCCTTGGATATGATAAGATAGAGTTGGGAGGGGAGTCACCCTAACATAAGCTTGATAGAGTTCTTGAGAGAGTCCAGGAGTAAGTTAACTAAGGCATGGGAATTTGCTAAGAATAATCTAGTAATTGGTCAGGGGAAGATGAAGGAAAAGTACGACGTAAAGACCAGAGTTAGGGAATTTCAGGTTGGGGATAAGGTACTTGCTCTGCTGCCAATTCCAGGAAATTCCTTAACGGCAAAGTTTTCAGGTCCATGGAAGGTTGCAAAGGTAATTAGTAGTCTTAACTACCTAATAGAAACACCAGACAGGCGACGTAAGTATCAACTATGCCATGCAAATATGTTGAAACCTTTTGTTCAGCGTGAGAGTAAGGAACCCATCTTATTACTCAATAGGGTTGAGCCTAATGTTGTAGGTCTCAGCATTGATATGCCATGGCCCAGAAATAATCAGGAAATGTTGAGTAATTTGTCTGGGAATTTACTACACCTAGAAAGGGATCAGAGGGAGTCTGTGGTAAATAATTTATGTGAATCTTTTCCAGAATTATTTCAGGATTCTCCAGGGCTTACCAATGTATTGAGTCACGATGTGGAAGTGGGAAATACTAAGCCCATCAAGCAAGCCCCCTATAGGACCAATCCAGTAAAAAGAAAGATTATTGATAAGGAAGTAGAGTATATGTTGGAGCACAATTTAATTGAAGACAGTAATAGTCCATGGTCTTCTCCTGTAGTCTTGGTAAAGAAGGAGGGAGGTGAGTACCGGATGTGCTTTGATTACAGGAGAATTAATGCAGTCACTAAGGCTGACAGCTTTCCTCTTCCTCGAGTAGAGGACTGTATTAATGAAATAGGAAATGCTCAGTATATTAGTAAGTTTGACTTGTTAAAAGGATATTGGCAAGTTCCATTGACTAAGCGGGCTCAGGAGGTATCCGCATTCGTAACTCATGAAGGGTTGTATGCCTGTAAAGTTATGCCTTTTGGCATGAGAAACGCCTCGGCTACGTTCCAGCGTTTAATGAATAAGATTGTGGGTAGACTGGAAGGAGTAGTGGTCTATATAGATGATATCATCGTGTATAGCCATGATTGGGCTACACACTTAAAGAGGATGGAGAAACTGTTTGTTATGCTCAAGCAAGCAGGGTTGGTGATTAATTTGGCAAAGCGTGACATAGCAAAGGCGAATCCAGTTTACTTGGGACATGAAGTAGGTCAGGGTAAAGTACTACCAAAGTCTGCAAATGTAGAGGCAATTGTAAATTTTCAGGTACCGGATAACAAGAAAGCCATTCGCAGGTTTCTGGGAATGATAGGCTACTATAGAAAATTTATAATTAATTTTTCCCAAATAGCTAATTCTTTAACTAATTTATTGCAGAAAGGAGTGGAATTCCAGTGGTCGAGTGCATGTCAAGAATCGTTTGACAAGTTAAAATCCACCTTATTAACTAATCCAATTTTGAAAGCTCCTAATTTTCAAGTACCATTCAAGTTGGCAATAGATGCCAGTGATGTGGGTGTTGGAGCTGTCTTGTCGCAGGTGGAGGACCAGGTAGAACATCCAGTGGCTTTCTTCTCAAAGAAATTAACTAAACCACAACAGAATTATTCCACCATAGAGAGGGAGACCTTGAGCCTGATTCTCGCTCTTGAACATTTTGAGATTTATCTTTCCAGCTGCAGGACACCGATTGAAGTCTGGACAGATCACAATCCTTTAACTTTTTTGAAAAATTTTAAGAATCACAATCAGAGATTGTGTAGGTGGAGCTTATTGTTGCAGGAATGGAGTCTGGATATTAAGCACATCTCTGGCAAAGAGAATGTTGTTTCAGATTCCTTATCCCGCTGATTTCTTGTGATAATGACATTTTTCACATTTCAAGAGATTGTTTTTTTTTTTTTTTTTTTTTTTTTTTTTTTTTTTTTTTTTGTTATTGTTAGGATGTCACTAGTTAAAGTAGTAAAATTATTAGTGTTCAGATTATATTTTGAAGGGTAAAGTAACTAGCTAGTTTTGATAAACTAAATAGGGGTTGCTTTGACTTGAGACTTTATCTATCAGTTTTTATTCCATAAAAATTTTTATTTAAGGGGGGAAATGTAACGAACTTTACCGGGGTTTTTGGTTAATTTATCTTAATTTGTATAGTAATATTTTGAGTGTCACCTAAAGTCACTTTAATTTAATTTTCTTTTCGTCGCCATCTAGTGGTTGATGTATTAGGCTCTAAGATTGGTACGTCACCCATGGAATGTTTTGTTTTGTTTTCCATGTTGACTGTTTGGGAGTGTGGGGCGAAGTGACGAGGGACCTTTTATTGGAGGTAAAGGAGAGTGAGGAAATAAGCTGCCATCTTCAAACTTGAAGATCTCACCGTGAGTTGGCTCTTCATCCGCTGGAGACTACTAGTGGCAGTGATCCAGTGTCTCCAGTTTAGGAGGCGGTGGAGGATTTGATCACCCCATTTTGGAGGAGCAGCTCAGCAGCAGTTGAATGTTATCACTTTCTCCTGTGCATGGTGAGGGTTTGCCGTAATTGTGTGTTATCAGCGGGGAGAAGGACTCTCCACGGATCAGAATCCATCACCACTGTACTCGTTAAAGCTGAGACCTATCTTCCTTTTGGTAAGGGTAGTGATTTTGGTTTCCTCCATTTCATCTCTGAAGGAGTAGAGGGCGGCGCCTTCAGTGACTTTTCACCGCTTTTTGTGTTGCGCTACGCGGTTAGCGTAAACAAGGTCTCGTCCATGATTGGTCCTCGGATTTTATTCGTCTTATTTGTGAAAGCCTACATCAGGAGTTTTTATTTTTATGGAAATGTAGGTTAACTATTAATGTGATTTATGTGTATTTTGGGGATGGGAAGTTTTGCCTAGATTTGTATAAAGAGGGGTAGAGTTAAGGTTCCGAGACTTTCTTGCTCTTTTCTATCAGTCAATGTAATTGTGTAATTTGTCGGGTGAATGGTAGTTTGCGAGGTTATTCTTTCCTTTTACTGTTGTCTTGCCTTTCCGTGTCGTCGTTGATGAATGGGTCCTATATGTGTTTGTTGTACTGTGCTTGTGGTTTGATATCTTCCCATTTAAAGTGATTTTCTGTGTTATTTTGTTTGTAAATAAATATTCAACATGACTCTTGCAGTGTTTTATGATTACCCACTCCTTTAATATCACTGTTACATATTATTGCTAGCTCTGGCTGTGAAGAAAACTTAAAGAACTTGGCCCTCACTGGGTCCGTGCGTAACAATATATATATATATATATATATATATATATATATATATATATATATATATATATATATATATATATATATATATATATATATATATATATAATATATATATATATATATATATATATATATATATATATATATATATATATATATATATATATGTATATATTTGTGTGTGTGTGTATGTTAGTGAATAGTTAACCCACATCTTGAAATTAAGATAACATGGAAAAGGGAGAAGCAAAAGTTTAGAGAGATTAAAGGTCGAGGTACAAATCTACTTGGGTACTAATAGAAAATGTTTGTATTGATTATCATTTACATATTTAGTTATAAGTAGAACAATAGATGGATATATATATATATATATATATATATATATATATATATATATATATATATATGTGTGTACACACACCCATATATATATATATATATATATATATATATATATATATATATATATATATATATATATATATATATATGTGTGTGTGTATATATATATATATATATATATATATATATATATATATATATATATATATATATATATATATAATTTGCATTTAAGCTGTTATCAATGTTTGTCTGGTTCATAGAATGTTTATATGAAAATTAGCAAATATCATGGATGTGATGATATGACATCGTCGACGTGACCCAAAGTGGAACTTGTGTATGTAATGAAAATGAATCAGCAGAGAGCGAGATGACAATTTGATTTATAGCGTGTTTATAGAAATAATTTTTCTTCTCTAAAATAATTACTATCATCATTTGGACTCAACTGTAGTTGTGGCCGCTGTAGCAGCGTCCGTGCCTAGTGATTGTGAGACTGGGGTTCGAGTCCCGCTTAAACTCGGTAGTTCCTTTGGTTGCTGCAACCTCACCATCCTTGTCAGCTAAGTATGGGGTTTTTGGAGGAACCTATACATTATATCTATATGCTGAGTAATCAGCAGCCATTGACTGGCCCTCTTTTGCGCTAGCCCTGGTGGGGAAGGGGCTTAGGTGCTGATCATATGTATGCCATATATGATGTCACTAAGGCATTGTCCTACTTGATAGGAGAATGTCACTGTCCCTTTCCACTGCCCTTCATGGGTGACTCATAAACCCTTAAAGACTCAAGTCTTTAGAGATTTAAAGTCTGCCCATGAATGAATGAAGGAGAAAGAGAGAGAGAGAGAGAGAGAGAGAGAGAGAGAGAGAGAGAGAGAGAGAGAGAGAGAGAGAGAGAGAGAGAGAGAGAGAGAGAGAGATTATAGGCTAGGTAGACAGTCTGATATAGATACTGGTAATATAAGTTTCAGATACTGTGTCTTTTGTTGATGTCAGTACTTAATGGTCGTAGACTGGGGAATTGCAGTCTAGCCCCCTATTAGTAATACTGTAATATTTTGCATTACATGTACATGGATATTGATATAAAGAGAAATATTCATACCTAAATCTAAACTTTTTACTTGTGTGTTCAGCTTATTCCTTAGTAAAACAGGCATATAATGATAATTGGGGAGTTTTCTGTGGTAAATATTTATTCTTTGGAATAACTGTACCCGTAACATGCTTTAGCAGAACTCTTGATCTGAATTCCCTTATTATGGGGGGCGTGGCTATTATTGATAATGTGGACAGTTGTAACTGGTCAGATTTAAAGACATACGAGGTCTTTGAGCATCCATGGGGTAGATCTTTGGGACCAGCAAGGCTTGTAGCACGGTAGAGAATGTTTCCCTACTTCGTTCCCGGTTAAAATTTCCGTACTTCTTACCTGGTTAAAATACCAAACCGTAATTTCGTACCGTGCCCTCAATTATTTTTCCGTACCCTACAGTACGGAAAAAATAAAGTACCGTAATTCTGTAATTTTATTGTACCATAAGCTAGCTCAATCTAAGTCATTAAATCCATTCTTTATGGAAATTCAAAGTTAACAAGTGTAAATTAGCAAGAGAACGTTATGTATGCATGTGTTTTTATTCAATTTTAATAATTATCAGTGTTGTCAGAAATGGGGATTTATCCCTAGATTTGGGGATTTTGGATGTCTGATAGGGATATTCCGTAAAACTTTCTATGAAGAAGAAACAAAGATGAGTAAACATTTATATTGTTGAAATTAGTTTACTTGCAATTACATAAAGTATAGTAAGTCATTTCATTATTAGCAAAGCCTACATGATCAGCAAAATATATGTTTGTGGAAATATGGATTTTTGAGTTGTTTTGGGGATTTTTTTATGATGAGTCCTTGGGAACAACGGAAAGATAACTTATCAGTAAGAGACCAAGACATGAATCAATCCGAAAATAATGCTTGGAAGCACATATTACAATAAATGGTACATATAGGATAATGACAATTATAATGAATATTGGTGCATGTTAAATGTGTCTTTTCATGTACCTATACCTCCCTCCCCCTCAAGCACGTAATGTAATCTCAAGCGGACCCATTTTCTATGAGTCTTTGGGAACGTCATGGGCTCACTGGAGGAATACTGACTAGGGACTTTTTGGGTCCAGGCTAGGGGTCACAGGGTCAGGGAGAGAGGGGTCACTAAGAGTAGGGGGTACTAGACAAAGAAAACGGAAATTACGCCACTACACACGATCACTAGGGAGACGAATTTGCTAGTCTCTTGACTTTCCCTGGCCCATGACGAGGCCAACTTTGAGAGGTCGGGTCTTGAATCCAAGCATGCTGCACAACACTCAACTTGGACAGAGAGTGGATATGATGGTCATACTGGGTCTTTAAATGCTCATAGCGGGGAGCAGCACAGTGGTCACAGTCTTCAGTCTTGACCTGCCACTCCTTGGAGAACGCTTTTGGATGGGCAGGGATACATGACCTGAGATGTCACATTACAGAATCTGGACAGGGGAACGTCCTGTAAAGCTCCAGCAAGCCACGGTCAAAATCTTCACAATTGATGTTGCCAGACAGGGCTCTTTTCAGGATGAGGTGCTAAACTGACTTCATAGCGGCTTTGGTGTGACCATTCGATTACAGATAGTGAGGTGATGTTACCATGTGTCGAACTCCCTATCTCTTCATGAAATCCTTGAACTCTGTGCTGTTGAACTGTGGCCCTCTATCTGCCCTAAGGTAAAGGGGAACACCAACTTCACGGAGGTATCTGCAGAAAATCCTGATTGTGTCAGTAGTGTTAGTATCGCCTTTGCAAGGTGCTACATAAGGACATACTGATAGGCAATCAACGACGACGAGGAAAGCTTTTCTGCGAAACAAAGAAGTCAACTGCGATGGGCTCAAAGGGTCTTGTTGGGTTGTCATCGTTCATTAAACGTTAATGCTGCTGAAATGGCTGCAATGTCTGACATGCCTCACAAACTCTGACCGTGTTGGCAATGTCAGAGACAATGCCTGGCCAGAAAACTGACTGCCTTGTTCTGCGCTTGGTTGCTTTTACACTTCTGTGGCTGTCATGCATGTGGGACAAGTTGCAGCGATGATGGGCAGCAGGAACTACAACTCTTGTTCCATATAGGACAAGGTACCATCAGCAAAAAGATCCGCACGTAGTTTCCAGTATGGAAGTACCCAGCAACAGATCATATTTGTTGCGAGGAAATCCTGATGTGACGCAATCAAGTAGACAAGTATATGCAGGATCTGCTCTTGCTGCATCATAAAGATCCTTGACTACCCTATCGACATCCCCAGCAGAAGACTCGTCTGAAAGAGTAACAGTGTTCATGTCGATGACAGTTTGGAGATGAGCAGCGGAAGAAGCACCCAAGATCTTTTCCTCCTATGTTAGGTAGCTGACTGGGGCTTGAGACAATGCATCTGGAATGCAGAGCAAATTACTAGCATGTCACAAAGCTGTAAGGATGTTATAACGAGATTTTCTCCTTGAGGCGCTGGAGACATGAGTTTTTGATGGCATCCAGCGTATAACTGTTCAAAATTGGTATGAGGGGCCGGTGATCCTTCATCAGAGTAAAGTGCTGTAGGCCGGCTAGATACAGCCTACACTTTGTCATTGACCAAACAACAGCTAGCATCTCAAGCTTGATAGTGGCGTAGCGTGTCTCTGCATCAGCGGGAAAACAAGAACTACACTGATCTAGACGCAGCTGTCCATTGGGGTGTTTCTGCAGGAGAGCATATTCAGTGCCGTTGAGGTGTGAAGCATCTGTTTGAAGAACAATGGGTAGGTCTGGGTCAAAGACGGCGAGAGCTGTGGACAGGTGACATCTAATTTGATACGTTGAAATGCTTCATCATGGTTGGAGGTACAGACAAATGCTCTCTCGGGACTCATCAATGGGCGTGAAAGTTGTGCTGCGATGGAGATGTCAGGCGTAAACTCCGCTAACTGGTTGACCAATCCCATAAACCATCTGAGGTCTGTCAGGTTAACAGGGATTAGGAAATCATTGATGGCACTGACTATCTGGTAATCAACTAACATGCCGTCTCCTGAGATATTGTACCAACAGAAAATAACGGAGGGACCAGAGACCCAAAATTTATCCTTGTTGAGTGTGATCCTAAACTTACAGCACTTACTGAGCCCTTCATGGATATGATGAAGGTGTGTAACATAGTTTTTGTCGTAGAGGAGGAGGTCATCTATGACTTCAACACAATTTTGGACACCTTGAAGGGCCCTATAACGTCGTAGGCAGAAGGCGTCGGCAGTAGCTACGAAACCCATCAGTCCTCTGCAATGTATGAACCGACCATATGGCGTAAAAAAAGGTGGTTAAATGTCTATCTTTTTCTGCCAATTCCAGTTGCCAGTACCCGTAGAGAGCATCAGGTGTGGTGAAGTAATGACCCCTTGGGTCCACACTACGAATAGCTCTGTACAGTAG
Organism: Palaemon carinicauda; assembly: GCF_036898095.1. Taxonomy (NCBI): domain Eukaryota; kingdom Metazoa; phylum Arthropoda; class Malacostraca; order Decapoda; family Palaemonidae; genus Palaemon; species Palaemon carinicauda. The sequence goes on along the minus strand of NC_090746.1, from coordinate 43,094,937 downwards.
ATGTGGGTGATGGATGGGCTGGACGAGAAACTTGGCTGTTCAATTTGGTTAGGTTGTCTGTGATATGTACTCCTGTTCCACTCTTGGCAATGAGGACGAGAGGGTGACACCAAACTCAAGGGTCATCACCAAGCAGGTTTCATTATCCATTGGGCCACCATAGAATCAAGCTCTTCTTTGACTTGGTCCTTAAAAGCAAAAGTAATCTGACTTGGAGTGTGGATGGAAAAAGGCACTACACCATCCTTGAGGGGGATTCTCATGGGAGGACCAGTCATTGGCTTGAGAGGAGCCGTCTTCAAATCTTCTTTCGAGACCAACATATCTTTAAACTCTTGAAGAAAGTAATTTTGGGCTGTTGAAGGTGATATGTTTTTTGAGAGGGGTAGCTCCTTGCATCTATTTACATGTTAGACCTTCAAAATAGGTTTGGGGAAGTCTGGAGATATTATGGCTAGTTCCTGACAAAAAAACAGAGGATAAAAGTGAAAGTTCAACATTTTTGTGAACTTGTATCCTGACATGACAGAATCGCTAGCCTAATGTAATGGAACCTTGTAATATACCCAGAGAAGGTGACATCGGAGATCCATTCACGGTGAACGTCACATTCGATGGAGGTGGTTGCAAACAGGTCCTGGAGATACCCATGGTGTCAAGGTATTGCTGTACGATAACAGAGACATCGGCACCTCCGTCCAGTAACAACTTGATGCGAGACTTGATATCACCAGATGACAAGAGTACACAGATAGGTTTGGTCATTTTGGAGATGGTGGAAGGCGATCCTAAGCGGCGACAGCTGGTCCATGAATCGTGTGGTTTGTTAGAAACTGAAGAGGTACCACTGTTACTTGAAGATCTGTCTTAATGACCATTTTTCTTGTTTTCCTTGCAGCATTTATCGAAGTCTCTAATACGGTGACAACGGTGACATTAGACTTCTGAAGTGTCCTGGACTAATGAACAACACTGTCACAGTTTTTGCAGGTACTATTGGCAGCGGGACATTTATCTGGTTCGTGCTGATGGCACAGTACTGGCATATAACTGCTGGCTTCAAGGACTTGTGAAGGTGTAGGCTTTCTGCTAGGTTTCTTACTTCTCTTGTAGGCGGAAATGACACATAACTGGTTGGATTGCCCACGTATGACAGAAGTTGTAGTTTTAGTTGCCTCATACGATTGACAGGCAGTGACAAAATCTTGTAGAGGAGAATTAGCATCCATGGCAATCAACTTCTGGACTAACACCGCATCTCGGATACCCATCAAGATAATCATCTTCAGCTGGGTCTCTTCAGATGCATCAGCGTTACCTGGTCACAAATCAACTTCTGTGATGCGACAAAGTCTGACGTAGAAATCTAAAAAAGATTCTCCTTCCATTAGCTTACAGCTAAGCAACTCTCTTTGGTGAAGCATATAATTCCTCAAATACTTTATAATGCAATTGTAGAACACCCAGGACTATATCTAAAGATTTATCTGTAGAAGGAGAAATTTGTAATGTGTGTTCTAAAACACATTGTGTTTCAAGGGTCAAACAAATCCCCATCTGAATCGTCTGTTTTTCACATGGAAGCTTAGAAATATCCACCATGACGGCATAGTCATCCCACGGATGTCTCCATCCCTGAACATTTAGAATATTGTATCTTCTTTCAGTGGGGTTGGCGTTTGAGCCGTTGCTCTCTGTGGAGGTGGGAGCACAGGTTGATTGGAGTCAGAAATGGCCTGTGCCAGGTATAGGAGTACCTGGATGAGGATGGACGATAGGTGCAAGATTTTGAATGATATCAGTAAATCTTGAATTTTCTTCTTCTCTTCTAAGATCATCCTCTCTTAGGTGAATTGTTTCATGTTCTTTTCTTCATTCTTCTTCGCGTTTCCTTTCTTGTCTTTTTTTCTTCATTTTCCCTTCGACTTCTTTCATCATCTAATTAAAGTGAGGAAATCTGTCCAGGTAGCTTCAGGGGCAGACTGCGGTAGTTGTTAGGGAGTTAAGAAAGGTGGCGTGACGGGCCGAGAGAAGGTTGTGATTCAAAGGCATGTTGAAAACAACTGAGTGACTTTATTATAGAACACTCTCCTTTATATACAAAAGTTCGAGGCAACAAGAATTTTCATGTTAAAAAAACAGACAATGTTACAGAGGAGAAACAAGACATGTTTTTTCAGGTTCTTTTTAGTGCGAGGGGGGAGCGAAGATACAAGCACAAAATGAACTATGTACGAACATCCGACACACGGTTGGTACATGGCTCCCCCACTTAAAAATGACATACAGTACATGTTAAATAGGGCGCCCTAATCTAGAGAGGCGAACTGTACGCAGGTCACCTGGCAGGAGATAAGGAGCTTTTAGATGATCAATGGAGACCCAGTCTTCTTTGCCACGAATGTTTAGTAAGAATGCTTTTGGACTGCGTCGGATCACAAGGAAAGGGCCCGTGTAAGGGGGCGTTAGCGGTGGCTTGCTAGTGTCGTTGCGCAGGAAGATGTGCGTTGCTGAGTGCAAGTCTGTCGGTGTGTGATGCTTCGCGGGGGGCTTGTGAGTCTGGTGGCATGGAGTAAATTTTCCCACGACGTGACTTATGCGCTGGAGATCGTCGGAGGAGGTTGTAGAAGGGAAAAATTCGGCAGGGACGACCAACAGGTCGCCATACATCATTTCAGCTGCCGAAACGTCGAGGGCGTCTTTAGGAGTGGTCCTTAGTCCCAGGAGGACCCAGGGAAGCTGAGTAAACCAGTTGGAATCCTTGCAGCGGGACATCAAAGCTGCTTTGAGGGTGCAATAAAAACTTTCAACCATTCCATTGGCGGCGGGGTTGTAGGCCGTTGTGTGATGTAGGGTGATGCCCAGGAGATTCGCTAATAATGTCCACAATTGAGAGGTGAAAGTGGTACCCCTGTCAGAAGTAATATGCTCAGGGATACCAAATTTTGCAATCCATCCTGAGGGAAAGGCAGATGTACATGAGGCGGACGTTGCAGTTTCCATGGAAATGGCTTCAGGCCAACGAGTGGAGCGGTCGATGACGGTAAACAGGTAACGATGTCCTTGTGATATGGGTAGGGGAACTACAACGTCGATGTGAATGTGGGCGAAACGACGCTGAGGTTAAGGAAAGGTGCCCACTCCTGAATCCGAGTGTCGATGTACTTTGGAAGTTTGGCAAGAAGTACAGGCACGGACCCAATCCTTAGCATCCTTGGAAATGCCGTGCCAAATGAACTTCATCCTCAGCAGCTGTGCAATAGAACGGCACGAGGGATGTGAAAGGCCGTGAATGAAATCAAACACCTGCCGGCGCATGGGAGCAGGGATCCAAGGTCGCGATCTACCAGTACTGACGTCACAGAGGAGGGTGGTGTTGTAGTCTTCGAGGGGGAAGTCTTCCCAACAGAGGGACGTGCAGGATGTCCTACATGCTTGATACTCTGGCTCCTGTCGTTGGGCTTCAGCCAGGGCATTGTAATCCAATCCCAGTTGAACGGCAGCCAACGTGTTTCTTGACAGGGCATCGGCAACGGGATCAATTTTCCCAGGGACGTATTGAAGGGTGCAATTGTATTCAGCCACGGCAGAGAGATGCTGGCGTTGACGGGCAGACCAGGCCTCAGACTGTCGAGTGAAGGCGTGAACCAGAGGCATGTGGTCCGTGCGAATGACAAAGGGCGTACCTTCTAAGAAATAGCAAAAGTGACGGACAGCCAAGTGCACCGCCAGCAATTCGCGATCGAAGGTAGAATAACCCGATTCTTCCTTGGACAGTTTTCTGCTGAAGAAGGCCAATGGGCGGGGCGAGCCGTTGACCACCTGCTCGAGTATTGCACCAATAGCGACGTCACTAGTATCGGTGGAGAGAAGGAGAGGGGCATGTGTGATAGGAAAAGTGAGAGCCGCAGCAGTTGATAGGGCCTTCTTTGCATTGCAGAAGGCTGCTTTTTGAAGGGGACCCCACTTCAGGTCCTTTGGCTAGCCCTTGAGGGAGGCGTAGAGGGGAGCAAGAGTGGCGGCATTGGCTGGCAGAAAACGGTGAAAATAGTTGATCATGCCCAAAAATTCCTGCAGAGCTTTGACGGTCGAGGGCACGGGGAAGTCCTGAACAGCTGCTACCTTCTCAAGGATGGGATGGACTCCTCCAGGAATGATGCGGTACCCTAAGAACGACACTTCGTTGGCGCCAAAGGTACCGGACTACAAGGCCGTTTTGTTGCAGGCGGTCGAGCACGATGCGCAGGTGACAGAGGTGTTCCTCTTTTGAGGAGGAGAACACAATTATGTCGTCCACATAACAAACACAGAAGGGGAGGTCCCATAAGATGCCATCCATGAGACGTTGAAATGTGGCCCCAGCATTACGAAAGCCAAAACAGGAGTAATTGAAGGTGTATGTACCAAACGGAGTGGTGATGGCAGTCTTGGGGATGTCTTTTGGGTTCATAGGCACCTAATAATACCCCTTCAGGAGGTCAAGCGTAGGGAAAACCTTCGCTATGTTCAGGTAGGAGGTCACGTCGGCAATGTTTGGGAGCGGGTAGTGATCTGGTACTATTTGCATGTTCAGGCGCCTGTAATCCCCTCACGGACGGAGGGAGCCGTCTTTCTTCAGAACGATGTGTAAGGGTGATGACCATGGGCTGGAGGACTTTTGGCAAAGGCCCATTTCCTCCATTTCAGCGAACGTCTGTTTGGCGGCTGCCAATCGTTCCGGTGCCAGACGTCTGAATTTTGCGAAGACTGGGGGTCCCGTCGTCTTGATATGGTGATAAATACCGTGCTTGGCAGGAGCCGTGGGCGTTTGGCAAAGTTCTGGACGGAAAACTTCCGGGTACGACGTGAGGAGGTGGGCGTAGGCATCCGTGGGTGCGCTGATGTGGAGAGCGAGGATGGAGGGGGCGGGTTGAAGAGGTGTCGACAAGTACAAGTCTGCGTTGACCAATCGTCGGTGGGCAACATCGACCAGAAGGTGGAAATGAGAGAGGAAATCCGCAAAGAGGATTGGCAATGTGACGTCAGCAACGAGAAACTTCCAATTAAATTTACCATTTCCGAACGATAATGTAAGGTTCTCGTAACCGTAGGTGGGTATCGCAGATCCGTTGGCAGCTACCAAGCGGACGTCGGCAGACGTAGACAGACTACGTCGTGTCCTGAAGAGTTCCCTTGACAAAAGAGAACGATAAGCAGCCGTGTCTACCAAAAATCGCACGCCCGTTCCTGCTTCATGTAAAAAGAAAAGATTAGAAACACGGGAGGCCACCGCCACGAGCGATGGCCTACTAACACGTTTTTTGGTCACTGACAATCCTTGGCACATTTCTTCGCAGTTGCCCTGAATCTGAAGTGACAGTAGCAAAACTGCGGCGAATGGGAGGTAGTAAGTGGCTGTAGAAGTCGTTGGTTTGGGCGCAAGCGAGTGATGGGTGGTGGGTGGCTTTTTCGCCACTTCGGCATGTCACGGGGTAGGCGTGTATGTCCTACAGCATTCACGTCAGCTTCGGGTGACGTTGAATAGGCGTCCTCTTCGTCAGGGGTGGAGGCGTTGATGGAGGTCTTGAAATGGCTGTCCATAAGGGCGTCGGCTTTGGTCATCAAGTCCTTTATGGGTAAACTATCGACATCGGGTATGGCAGCGCGTATAGGTCCGGGTAAACGGCGTATCCAAAGGGCACGAAGTAGGTTCACCTCACAATGAGAGCTGTCTGCGGCAGGTTGCAGGCGAGCGATACTGGTCATTTCCCTGAGGGCATGCGAAGCCCTTTAGTCCCCCAACGGTTGTTGCAAGAGCTGAAAAAGTTTTGCTATACGGGTGGCTGGCGATGGCGAGTACTGCTGCAGAAGGTATGTTTTGAGGGCGTCATACGCTATTGGGGTGTTTCCTTGTTCACAAAGCCAGTCAGATATTTCTGGGAAGGTGTCCTTGGGTATCGCCGCGAGAACATAATCTGCTTTGGTGGTTGTGCGAGTCTCGCCCTTGGTGCGAATCTGGAATTCTGCGCGCTGAAACTGAGCAAACGCCTCTCCGCTGGCGAATGATGAAAGTTTCAATGGTGGAGTCGCAGCAATAACTTCCGTAGAGTCCTCTATGGTACCAACGATGGAGGTGCGAGGGGGGGGTGGAAGGCGGGAGGAGCAAGTCGACTTCCGGGGTCACCAATGTGACGGGCCGGGAGAAGGTTGTGACTCAAAGGCAAGTTGAAAACAACTGAGTGACTTTATTATAGAACACTCTCCTTTATATACAAAAGTTCGAGGCAACAAGAATTTTCATGTTAAAAAAACAGACAATGTTACAGAGGAGAAACAAGACATGTTTTTTCAGGTTCCTTTTAGTGCGAGTGGAGAGCGAAGATACAAGCACAAAATGAACTATGCACGAAGGGGGAGGCAGTGCGCTCCAATACTCCCCCCAACACTGTGGATGTGGGTAGCATCGACATAGTTCATTAGTTATATAAAAAAGGAGGGTGTTATGGGCCTTGAAATAGATAGCAGTTTCAATTCATTTAGAACGTACCTCAACCCAGAGAATGTGTATTATTGTATACACTCACTTAGGTGACAGAAAGTACAATAATTGAAGTACCTATTATAATTATATCTTATGTTACTTGTCATGTTTACGTACGTGGGTATAAAAAAGAGAACGATATAATTTTTCTTAATGTATGATATTTTTTTTTATCATCTACATGCATGTGCCTGTATGAAAGTTTGTGTGTGAGCGAGTGTATTTGCGGAAAGAAGAGAAAGAAAACTCATCTTTAAGAACTATAATTTTAAAGATATACAAATTCATAGCAGTAAGACCAACCAAATCAAGATTTGCCAACTTACACATACCTCTTTAGTCTTATGGTGAAATAACAAAGCTAAGTAAAGCAGGCTGATTTCGGTAAAAATCGACAGTGTTACACTAATAAGACTGAAATATTTAGCAATCAGACTATGTAACAACCTAACTTAATGTCATATCACGTATGGCTGATAATGAGTACAATTTCCTGTTTGCAGGTATTATGTTCACCGCTAACACTAACTTGGATCTATAGGTGATAACTTAGGACATGATATTCTAAATATGCATAGTGTATATGTATATATATATATATATATATATATATATATATATATATATATATATGTATATATATATATATATATATATATATATATATATATATATATATTTATATATATATATATATATATATGTGTGTGTATGTGTGTATATATATATATATATATATATATATATATATATATATATATATATATATATATATATATATATATATATATTTATATTTCTAAGTGAGGATGCCTTAACGTAGTAAAAATGTTTCTGTACCGCTATGGTCAGCAAAGCTGTAATAGTCTGACAAAAATATCCCATTATCAGTAGTTCGCCTGCGTGGCGATGACAACTTCTCAAACCTAGGCATGAGTGAGGACATGCTTAAGGCTTTTGTCCTGCAATGGACTAGAAATGGCTGCATTTGATGTTGCATATATATATATATATATATATATATATATATATATATATATATATATATATATATATATATGTGTGTGTGTGTGTGTGTGTGTATGTGTGTGCGTGTGTGTGTGTGTGTAGGTATGTGTGTATATGTATAGCTTGAATTCCAAGTAAAGTAATGTACCAGTTCAATTTACAGACAATATGCTTTTACGTTATATCAACATTTTATGATATATACTATATTTTCAGCTGTCAAAAAAATGAATTAGAAGTTGAATTCCTTATGTTCTTAAGTGGGACTCTAGGTACTAATAAAACAAAGAGAACAAACAAACAACTCAAAGTATTTGTAATAAACAAAATGAATAGGTATTTTTTCTTTTGTTTTGCGAATGCAACCATCACCGGACAAACTTGAATTAGTAATTGCTTAGAGATATAGCCAAGTCTAAGGTACAGTACGGTACAGAACGGTACGGAATTTTGCTAATATTTTCGTATCTTAATCGTACCGTACCGTACTTTGGCAATATTACCGTACTGTATTTCCGTACCGTACATTTAAACTAAATATCAATCGTACCCTACTGTAACGTTCCGCGTGCGTCGGGGCCAGTCCTCTTCTTTTTTCCCACCGCTATCCCTTCATTAAGTGGTCGGTTGCCTGATGTGCTCTCTCGAATGCCTTCTATGAAAGGAATCCTCTCATAATCTTATTCCACAAATATGAGATGAAAACCGAATAGAGAACTAACATGTTATACTTTAGTACCTCTCCGTCTCAGGGGAAATTCAATTCTTATTAATCGGAGAAATATCTAAGAGACTTAATTTAGTTAAGGATGTCATTTGCGTTATTTACAAAATGCAATAACTATTTCTCCTTATTCTTATGTAATTTCCTTTATCATTTTTGTAACTTGTTCTGGGATATACTCCAAAGAACAATGTTCGCTATTGTTGACGAGGTTTCGGCAGGTTCATTGTCAGCCTGCGTTAATTATTATTGAACTTGGCACAGAACCACAAAGTTTGCTATCTTAAAGAAAACTTGACCAATCAATCAATCAATCATCATTTGTAAAAGCCAAAGAAGAGATAAACACCAGAAGTGTAAACGGAAAAGGTAACTGTTTTGTTAACAAATATAAGCACTTTGTTGCTAGAAGAATTTTTTTTCTAATTTTCCATATGAAGTTTACCATAGTATAGTTCTGCTGACTGCGAGTGAATAGTAGTCAAGCAGTTTCTGGAAAAAAGGGTTGAGGACTTCCTTAGAAATGTTAGCACTATGTAACGAATATGTTTTCTTCGGTCCATATTGTTATTCAAGTAATGGAGCAAACGTATTGCACAATATTCGTAGAGGCTTTAGAGGCATACTTCTGCCAAAAAAAATCACTTTCTTCCTGAAAATTTCTCTGTGTCAAATGCTATTGAGTTTAGCAAATAAAGAATACTGGAGCGCATGAGCATCTCTCTCTCTCTCTCTCTCTCTCTCTCTCTCTCTCTCTCTCTCTCTCTCTCTCTCTCTCTCTCTCTCTCTCTCTCTCTAATAATTCTGTTCTTACAGAAGAAAAGAAATTGTTTTTACAGCATATATTTCGCCCAATTACTTTCTTTGGTAATATACGGGATATAAACTCTTCAACTGGATCTAAAATCTTATGGCACCGACATTAGAGATATAATTTTTTTTTTTTTTTTTGTGAATTGTTTCAATCATTATTTTATATTTTTACTTCATACTTCTTTTCCGATGGCTACTCATTCATTACCATTTTCCTAAAACGATCCTAAGAATATGGCTATTAAAACGACATATCTTGATTGATTGATCTGATGTTTTCCGGCATCCTGACATGTAAGGTTATTGAAGCCGTTTTGCCGATGACAAGAAAGTCTTATGCTATTTGAAAGTATTTCTCACATTTGCACTAGGCTTTGAAGGATTTTTAAATTGCTTTAATTTCTAGGTATATGTATTTCGGTATACTAGTATTTTCAGCCCTACTTATATGTATGTATGTATGCATGCATGTATGTATTAGGTTGAGGAATGAACGTGGAAAATAACCCATGCCTATTGATTCTTTTCATTCGCACAGTATTTAGCTGAGTAGATATAATGGTTTTTAATGAAGAGCACCCATGTCGCCGCCTTCTCAATTGTTATTTGAGCAAGAGAACACTGGCTATCGACACATAAAAACATGTATATATATATATATATATATATATATATATATATATATATATATATATATATATATATATATATAGATATTACTTATCAGTCACAAAACTGCACGTGACATATATTAAAGGGTAAAATCCACAGGAAACAGGAAAGGAAAAGACCAGGTACCAAGCGCTTTCGTGTATTACGTACACTTCTTCAGGGTACAAAGTGAAATAGAAAATAAAATCATACAATAAAGAAACCTACCAAAACTGAAATAAAAGCCACAAACAAGCAAAGCATCATCAATATATAAAATAACTAAAAGTCGTTAAAAATTAATAAACATTTGTAGTTTATAATACAATACTAGTAATATAACAATCGTTAAACTAAATGTTTACATTGTACTTCCTTACAATTTCATTAACAAGATGACTGTCTAGTTTAAAAAGACCAGAACTGAGATTTAAAATTTGATTATTAAAATATTTAATAAAAGCAGATTCAATAATATTTCTTTTAACAAGATTTTTACAAAATAAAATCTCTGAGTTTTCCCAGTCAATACAGTGGTTAAAATCATTCATGTGGACAAACAAGGCACTAGACATTTGTCCTGTCCTAACTGCATATCGATGTTGTTTAATTCGGTTGATAAGCAATTTTCCGGTTTGACCCACATATTTCTTGTCACAACCAGTACATGGAATTATGTAAATAGAGCCACTATTATAATTTGGAGAATTATTTATTAGGACATGCTTTACCGTTCATGAACTTTTAAAAACTAAATTTACTTTGCATATTTTCAATAAATCTTTTATACAAGCAAAGTTTTCATTGTATGGAAGTGCCAGCACATTCTCATTCTTAAAAGATGATATCCGAAGTCTTCTTGCTCTCCCCTTCGTTTTACACACACACACACACACACATACACACACACACGCACACACACACGTATATATATATATATATATATATATATATATATATATATATATATATATATATATATATATATATATATATACTGTATATATATATATATATATATATATATATATATATATATATATATATATATATATATATATATATATATATATATATATATATATATATATATATATATATATATATATATATATATATATATATATATATATATATATATATATATATATATATATATATATATATATATATATATATATATATATATATATATGTGTGTGTGTGTGTGTGAGTATGAGTGTACGTGTGTTTGTGCTTGTGGATGGGTGGGTGTTTTGTGTGGTTAGCGTTTTGTATAGAAGTAGAATAAATAATTCAACAAAAGAACGATATAAGTATATGTAATAAAGAATGTTAATTTGTCCCTAAGCATTTTTTTTTATATGAGAGGATAATATGAATGCACAACAGATAGTAGGCCTGCAGCAAACTGCTCAACAATCCGTCAATTTATTTCGATAAATCATTTTGAGGATGAAGAACGTTAAAATAAACCTGTTTACGTTTCGAGTAAAGTATCAATATGGATCAATTTTCAAAATAGACACTTTCTAAGTGTGTAATATAATAAACAGAAAAAAGTTTCAACTCACGTAACAGCAAGATAGTCACAGCTAAATTACAGACCCCTCAAAGACGTACATTTCATGATAATGGTATCTATTGTATCTCCTTTTTTTTCTTATCCCTATCTTATCCTGATTTCTGGATGTATTTGAATTGTAATCAATCACATTTAGCTAATGGGGTGTGGAGTATTTACCATCAGTTTAAAAAAAAATACCACGTGAAAGAAATGGCTTCTTATTTTAGTGTTCGGGTGGATGGGGTATGTAAAAGATGGAACATGGTTTAAAGGTTGCTCATGACTGTCGGAGGTAAAGGACAGTGACAATTCCCTAGAGACTGGCCATATATACATGTAGCCTATAGCCACCCAAGGCCCTTTGCCACCTAAGGTGAGACCAGAAAAGGCCAGACAATGGCTTGTGATGACTCAGCTGTTAGACCTGTAGGATTCCCTAAACCACCAATCCTTAGCTCACAAGGATGGTGAGGTTGCAGACACTGCAAGAAACTATCGACCTTGAGCGGGTCTCGAAGACCTGTCCACCAGATCGCTCTGCACGTATGTTTCCAGTAAGTCACCACAATTGTTTTGGGAAAATCATAGAAATAGACAAAAGCAGATAATTCGTTTTGTTCATATAAATGTTCTACTATCATTAACATTTAAATGCTTGTACTTTATATATATATATATATATATATATATATATATATATATATATATATATATATATATATATATATATATATATATATATATATATTATAGTAAATAACAAAGTTTAAGATAAAATTTATTTTTTTTTAATTTTTATTAAAACATAAACCAACGAACATTTATTTAGTCCTATGAACACATGCATACAGAAAATATGTCCCAGTACATTATGATACGTCCCCTGTTCAGCTGGTGTTGTATGAGAATGTGGGTCTTGTGTAATATGAGTGAAGAATAGATGAAGAGTAATGTTCTATCCAATCTCTCCACAAAATATCAGTGGACGACCTCTGGAGTCCAAAAAAAAAAAAAAGAGGAACCCTGGACTTTTATTAGATTCATGGCGAAAGTTTGGGGAAAAAGTTTACGAGGGAGAGAAAAAATGTATAACCTTTTTTTCCCAGAAGGTATGTGTCCTAGCACATGACCTCAGTTCCGCATTTCATTTACATAGAGGGAAAGAGCAGGAGTAAATAATTTGCGATTTTATCAAGCAATTGCCTTTCTAATTAGATACCAAGATTGTTAAATGGTCGAAATTTGCGATACTCCGTGAATATATGGTTATTAGCTTGGAATGGTTGGAGCAATTATCACTAATCAATTACTATATTCTTATGTAGAAAAAAAACACTATTTTCAAGAAATAGACAAATTTGTTCTTTCCTTGCTGGGGAGATAAAGAAAAGACACTGAAGAATTACGGTGTTTCATTATATCTAATTACCCTCGAAATGCGCTCTAATATATTTTTCCTAGTGCGTTCTCATTTGGAGTAATTAGCTTAAATTATGGAACGGAATCTCCTCATATAAACTGCGAGGTTCTGTTTAATGAGATTATTTGAGAATAAGAATTTCCCTATTCCCAACGTCAGACGTTATCATTCAGGCGTCTCTATTTATAAGACTTCAATCACGAATGCAAGATGACAGTCATTCGTGTATATATATATATATATATATATATATATATATATATATATATATATATATATATATATATATATATATATATATATATATATATATATATATATATATATATATATATATATATATATATATATATATATATGTGTGTGTGTGTGTGTGTGTGTGTTGTGGGTGTGTGTCAGTGTTTGTGTGTGCGTGCGTGTCCGTGTGTGTGTGTCAGTGTTTGTGTGTGCGTGCGTGTCCGTGTGTGTGTCAGTGTTTGTGTGTGTTCGTGTTTGTGTGTATGTGTGTTTGTGTGATATATTAAATAAGTTCCTTTCATTTCTTACATTTTGAATGGTTAAGGTTTAAAGAATATTTTTGACAAGTTTTTTTTTTTGCTTAACTTTGTCAATTTGGTCCCAGATAGAAATGATAAGATTCTAAGAAAGATGAATGATGAGCTTTTATTAATATTGCAATGAATATCATTTTACAACTAAAGTTGTGGGTGTCAATACCAAAATTCTTCATAAAATGCGATGGTACTATGACGCGTTCTTTACTGCTGATGATGTCATGATTAAAACTTTTAAATGACTTGGTTAATGGTTCGCTTCGCCAATAAAACATAATGTTATTTAAAAGGGAATATTAACACTGGCGTTAAAGATGCAGCCTAATTTGCAACTATACCATAAGAACTATAAGAGAAATGAGAAGTCTGCTGGTAGCCTTATAGTTCTCTATTTTAGGTTACAATTTAGAATTTCGATAAGCTAGCGTGTCATGTAACATATGATTACAAGGAAGAGATCTAGTTTGTTCCTAGTTCTTAAATGTTACAGTATATTCATTTTAGTTTCGGAATTTGTGTTCATTGATACAAGCTTTTATCCACAATGAAAGTTTAATTTCTATCAAAATTATATTTGAAGGTGATGATTAGCGAAAAATTATCTGTATTATTTTATCATTAAGATAATAAATACACAATATGAATTTTGCTGTTTATTTTACACGTTGGTTTATATATCAGTCATTGAATAATGAATCTTTCGCCCTGAATCCAAGTAACGTTGCGTATTTTCCCTCCCCATGACCGTGCCTCTCTTCGTTTAATGGTCTTGAATTGAAAGGACGTTTAGGAAACACTAAGGTTGAATTTTATATTGTAGAAACACTTGACCAGTTCAATTTTTTTTTTTTTTTTTTTTTTTTGAGCCGG
>NC_090746.1:43063310-43068310 GCF_036898095.1 Palaemon carinicauda | reverse complement strand
ATGTTCGTTCACCAAACTCATAATTTGATTGATTGAAGTTAACTGATTCCTGATTCCTTAGTTTAAAACATTAATTCGTTTTCATGTGTTAAGAACTCAATTTTCTTATTTTGATTACTAATTTTAAGACGATTTGAAATTCCTAAGCCTAAACTTACAACAGATCCAAAGATGTTTAGTGCAGCAAAAATAAACGGGTTACGTCTTTCAAGGTTAGTGTGTCTTACTGTCCACATCAGAAGGTCACGAGCCAAAAGATTCTGCCTCGTAAGTCTTATTTTGCAAGTCTTGTGAAAGCATTTCTGCCACTCATTGTGGGTACAAGCGAACTCTCTGTATTAAAAGGAAAATGTCTTTTATACATTTCATTTAATAAAGCAACAAACCTTGAAATGCCACTCTTTAAGCTAGTGACGTCATTCTCTGGGAGAAAAATAGCTTGCATGCATACTTCTATAACTATATTGCTTGCGGTAATAAAAACGTCTTCTGTTCTCTCTACCATAGTGCCATGTTTAAAATCTATACTTTTAGTTTTAGGGCTCTTCCCACACGAGGAAAATGTCTGAGCGAACAATATCGCTCCTAACAATAAAAACTTCATCTTGGAAACCTGCAATGAGAAAAATATATGTAATTACTCCTGGATTAAGAATAAAAAAAATGTTAACATACAACTATAAGTTTCATAGATAACAAAAAAATTTCCCTCACTTCCTTCTCTCTTATTTTAATTTCTTATGTGAGCCAATGGTACAATTCTCTCATCAGTGGGTTGGGATACGTTTTGAACTCTAAATCTATTGGCCGTTAATGTTTCCAAAATGTTAAATGGGCCTTCAAACCTAGGTGTTAGTTTGTAATTGAGTTCTTTACGTACATTTACCTGTATGTATACATTATCACCCACGGTATATGTTTTAGTTGGTTTCGCTATTTTATCATGATTCCTTTTCATTATGATTTGTGATTCTTCTAAATTCTTTTGAAGGATATCAAAACAACTTTTGCTTGCATTTATACATTCCTTTAAAGGATTTGATAAATTAGTTGTAGGCGTTAATACATGGAAAGGCGTTCTAACTGGGGTGCCATACAATGCCTCGTGCGGCGACATTTTAAATGATACATGATATGAGTGATTCAGAGTACTTAGTGCCGCAGGTATTGCAATATCCCAGTTGGGGTCTGATCCCCCTAGTGTTAATCTTAATATGTTTAAAACTTTCCTATTCACACTTTCCACTAGCCCATTCGAATCTGGGTGATAGGTCATGGTATTGATTTTTTTTATGCTAAGGAATTCACACAATGAGTTAAGGAAATGATTATTAAATTCTCCACCCGAGTCTGATATTATCATGTGTGGAATTCCATGTTTACAAATGTAACACTCATAAAACTTCCTAGCGCATTTAATCGCTGTTTTAGTTTTAAGCACTATCAGTTCTGTATATCGAGTCACAGCATATACAATTACTAAGAGGTGCTTATACCCTCTGTCTGATTCGTAAAATCCTGTTATTAAATCTAAATGTATTCTTTCAAAGGGTTGATTGGGCACGGGATAAGCCCCTAGGCTGACAGGTGTTTTCGTGTGCCCTTTGCTTTCCTGAAAAGTGCGACAATTAGCTATGTTTTTTTTTTATATCTGTAAGCATTGTATGCCAATAAAACAATGATTTCCCTTTCTGTGACATTATGGAGAACCCAGGGTGTCCATGCAATGGATTTGCATGCAACCAATTTAGGACAGTGGATATAAGTGAGATTGGTACCACTACCTGGTCGTTAGTCACATGTGGTGTATTGTGGGTTTTCCTTGTCGTGGATCTACACAGAATATTGTCTTTGATTATATAATTTTGCTGCGTATACTTTATATATTCCTTCTCCTTAGGATTTCCTTTCAAAGCATTTATGATTTTTTCTAATTTCTTATCTTTTCTTTGCTCAGTCTGTAATAATTCAGTACTCCAGCCCAGATCTTCCTGTTCAGATACAGTTTTTACAATAGGCATGGATGTCGATATATCTATTAATTCAGCTAATGGCTCCGTACAAGATGACACGAGGTTACGTGATAATGCATCAGCAATGATATTTGCTTTCCCTGGTAAATACCCGATCTTCGCGCCAAAGTCTTGGATGATCTAATGCCACCGAGTTTGTTTGGGCTGTGACTAAAGCCCTTAAAGAAGTCGGTTAGGGGTTTATGATCAGTAAGAACCTTGACGGGATAACCGTATATTATGAACATAAAATGCACTAGTGAATTAACAATAGCTAGCCCTTATTTGTCTATCGCTGCATATTTTCGGAAGTTCTCAGTTTACATGAATAAAAAACTATCGGGAAATACTGTTTGTCATATTGCTGAAGCAATACCCCACCTACTCGTAGGGTTGAGGCATCTGTTGCAATGAAGAAAAATTTTAATATAGGAGAACTACACAGTTCATCTTTCAAGGCATTAAACGCCTGTTGATGTTGCTAAGACCATATGAAATCTACGCCCTTCTTCGTAAGATCAGTTTGGGGAGCGGCTATTATTGAATAATTGCGTATAAAACGCCTGTAATATCCACTACACCCCAGATATTGCTGTATTCCCTTGACATTAGTAGGTATCGGAAAGTTACGGATAGCCGACACCTTATCGTGGACTACTTTAACACCTTGGCTAAACACCGCAAAATCTAAATAGACTAATTTTGTCTTGAAGAATTCACACATACTAATCTTTACCCTTAAGTTATGCTGTCTTAGTCTCTGTAGTACTAGTTTTAGTTTACGTAAATGTTCTTCTAAGGTAATAGAAAAGATTACAAGGTCGTCCATATAGGCATGCAATATATCCCCTAGCAAGTCTCCAAACACTACGTTAATCATTCTAGTAAATGTTATGGGAGCACAACGTAAACCAAAAGGCATACGCAAAAATTCATAATGTCCCCTGGCTGTGCTGAAGGCAGTGTATGAGATACTATTTTCTTCTAATGATATCTGGTGAAAAACTTTAAGTAAGTCCAAACTGGTAAAATATTTATTCTGACCTAACAAAGATAAAATATCGTCAGTACATGGCACTGGGAATCGATCAGAAATAGTTTCCTCATTTAGGCGACGGAAATCTACCCAGATACGCCATGTTCGATCTTTTTTCGGTACAACTATTAATGGAAAATTATAAGGACTGTTCGATTTCCTAATGACTCCTTCATCTAGCATTTTACCTACTTCATCATTTATCTCATTCTGAAATTTCATAGGGAGTCTGTACAAGGGTACATAGATAATTTTTTGCGTGTCCTTTAACCTTATTTGATGTTCGATAACATCTGCTTTTCCTAAGGATCCATCCGTAGTGCAAAAAATATCGTGGTATTCAGTTAAAAGTCCAAAAAAATTTTGCTGAATTTCCTCTTCTTGAATGTCTTTATTGATTTTATTTTTAATAGATTGTAAAAGGGATTCATCCTCAACTGATTGAGCGTGATTGATTTCAGCGACGGTAAGAATACGATGTTTATAAACTTCTACATCCAAGATATGTTGATTTTTGTGAATTACTAAAGTGGTATTTAAATGATTACAGACTTCAATATTACATTGTTGTTGTGAGCCGACTTTATAAATAGCTTGTGTGACGGACAATCCGTTAGTTTTCAAAGTGTCGGAAAGGATTAATATTTCAGATCCCGGCAATGTTATCTTTACTCGCACTTTTATATTCGAAGCTACGTTAGGCTCGATAGATTGCGTGCAAGATGATATTACGGGTGAACGAGAAATCTGTTGGGTTGCGTATATTATTTCTTTATCAATAAGACAAGTGATTGGTTCTTCAACGTACGTCATTATTTTATTTGTCGTCTCCTTTTTATGCAAAACTGATTTTAAGGTATTAAAAGACTTATAGAATTTTCCTTTGATATACACGCCGTGTTTGGCAGGTGCTAAGATAATGTTTTGATTGCCCATAGATGGGTATCCTATAATTACAGCTGGATACATATCAATGTTTTGTACAACAACAAAGGTATCGGCAAACATGCGCTTACCAACCTTGTACTGAACATGAATTACGCCTATTACATTTAATTACTTATTTCCTATACCTGAGAGCCTTACTCCGGACTTCTCTATAGGGAAGTTTGAAAACAGCAAATGATGTGTCCTCAAATCCAAGATATTACGTGGACTACCAGAGTCAAAAAATAATGTAAAGGATCGGTGTTCTAAATTTACAGCATATAATGTTGGTCGTAACTTATTTTGGCTTATTATTGTGTGAATTTCTTGCAAATCTACGGGAGCCTCCACTGATTTATTTGATTCGACCATGTGTTTCATAGGAAAATCTATTGCCTCACAATGATCTGATAAAACATTAAATGGATTATTTGATACTACTGATGTTGATACGAATGACCCAACATTACTCTCGTCCCCATTGGAGATAATTATGTGGTATTTGCTTTGCTCTGCACATTCTGAAAATTAGTCTGACCTTGCAAGTTCTGGCTAGACGGCCCAGGATCAGAGTTATTTGAAGCACTATTTGTTTGTTTATGATTTTGAACTGCATTGACATTTGGCTGTTTCTTCTTATTGAACTGACGATTTTTCTTTTTATTTCCATAGGGAATTGACTGTGGGATTGACTGTGTGTTTCTAGGATTCTGTTGTTGATTAAACGAGTAGCATCGACTATATAAATGAGTTGTACTATTATGTATCGAACAGAATCGCGTTCTGCAGTCTGCGATCAAGTGACCTTGACGTTTGCAATTATAATACATCATTCCTGCATCCTGACTATTATTAACTGCATTTACATGTTGTGGCTTAGTTTCATTTTTTGCAAAGACTTGTGTAAACAAGGGATCTAGATCAGTACACTTAGAGATGTGTTTCTTTATCTGTTTACATACATCCAATTCTGTACTTTCGGGCGTAAACTTTTTATCAAAACATCGCACTAAAGCTTCTGGCAA
>NC_090746.1:43050810-43055810 GCF_036898095.1 Palaemon carinicauda | reverse complement strand
AAAGTAGAAGGAAAGTTGCGTTAGTGCTATTTATTGTTCCTCGTAGAAATTTAGTTTGAATATCATAGGTCATTTTCAATTTTCTTGTAAAGACTCTTCCAGTTTACTTAAAGGTTCAAGGATATGGAATAACCACCCTACGCAAATGGGACAGGTGGTCGGCCTTCTGTGAGTTAATAAGTAAGAAGACTTAACAATATGACATTATCGAAGTTTTAAGAGATCTAGGCAAAATCGTATTAGTCTTGATAATATAGATAAATCATGATATGTTCTTATTATAATTAAAAAAGTGTCAAAATTAATAATGAACTTCTGAATTTTACTGTAAAACTCTACTCATATATATATATATATATATATATATATATATATATATATATATATATATATATATATATATATATATATATATATATATATGTATATATATATGTATATATATATATATATATATATATATATATACACATATATATATATATATATATATATATATACATATATGTATATATAATATATATATATAAATATATATATATATATATATATATATATATATATATTTATATGATACATATGTAAATATATATATATATATATATATATATATATATATATATATATACATATATATATATATATCATATATATATATATATATTATATATACATATATATATACATATATATCTATCTATATATATATATATATATATATATATATATATATATATATATATATATATATATATCTTTATCAATATATATACATATATATATATATATATATATATTTATATATATATATATATATATATATATATATATATACACATATATGTATATATAGATGTATATACATATATATTTATATATATGTATATATATGTATATATATATATATATGAACATATATCACAAGCACACGTGATTTTAATTAATGTAAATATCACCCACGAAATGCATTTAATACCGAATTCTATCTTGGGAAATACATATCCACTTGGAATTCATTTTATGGTAACAGCTTCTGGCCGGGTGGTGATTCGAACCACCACCTGTACGGCTAGAAACTATGCTTGGCAGGGACCCTACCACTCAGCTATCAAGAGTCTCTCTTGATAGCTGAGTGGTAGGGTCCCTGCCAAGCATAGTTTCTAGCCGTACAGGTGGTGGTTCGAATCACCACCCGGCCAGAAGCTGTTACCATAAAATGAATTCCAAGTGGATATGTATTTCCCAAGATAGAATTCGGTATTAAATGCATTTCGTGGGTGATATTTACATATATATATATATATATATATATATATATATATATATATATATATATACACATACATATATATATACATATACATATATATACATATATATATATATATATATATATATATATACACATACATATATATATATATATATATATATATATATATATATATATATATATATATATGTATGTATATACACCCACACACATATATATATATATATATATATATACATATATATATATATATATATGTATATATATATATATATATATATATATATATATATATATATATATATATATATATATATATATATATTCAAATAAGCCATACATTTCAATACGTTAATGTCTGCATTCTTTAATTGACCTCGTGATCAAAGTCCCAGTGTAAAACCACACAAAGACTATAACATCTAACCTGCCAGGAATCGAACCCTGGTCCATGATACATGTATGACAGTGACCGTACTATTTAGCCATGAAGAAAGAGAATCCAGAGATTAATGTATTAAAACATATGGCTTATTTGAATATAAAAAAACACGTCTAAATGTGCATAATATATATATATATATATATATATATATATATATATATATATATACACATATATATATATATATATATATATATATATATATATATATATATATATACATATGCAGGACATTATTGTTAACTATGCTTATTCTTCTTCCACCAAACTGATAATGTATACTCAATTCTATTTCATTATTTTACAGGGATAGAGTTTTCCTCAGGATTTTCGTTCCATCATCCTCGGTCTTTTTTCGCATGTTGAAAGTTTTGCCACACTCATATTATTCTATTTTTACTTTAGCTTTATTCTACTTTTTTTCGGAGGAAATATTGCACTTCCCAGTGGCAATTTCTTGAAAATATGGCTGTTCTCTGTTTGTGTGTTTCGAACTATCCAGAGATTCCTTTTTATTGGAAACCAGTAGCTCTATAGATAATTGGTCCCTTCCTAGACAAGCAATAACGGACAACCATAGTGAGAAACTGGGGATGGTGAGGTAACAGAAAAATCAGTGAAATGCAGGAGTGCATCTAAGCCTAACTTTACTTATTGAGCGCCAGACACTTTTATGATCAGAGTGTTTTGACTCTGGGCCTATTGCGTCATCTTACTTCCTAAATCTAAGATATAACATATGTTACAGAGTATGCACATTGGTTAATTCTGCTACTCTTATCCAAATCAGAATCAGGTGCCCCAGATGTAGTTCTATCATCCTGGTCAACCATTTATTGCATATTCTTGTTTTCGCGTGAATATGGGTAAGTTGCAAAACTACTTCGTCATCTCGCCCTTACCAAAAAACAATTTCGAAGCAACCCATAAGAATAAAGTTTAAAAGTTTTACACAAGGCTAACAATATTGTATATTGGTAGATATCTCGATAACGGTAAATCTTAATGAACGTTACATTTTGTTAACCGTATCAAGATCATGTAACAAAAAATAACTAAAATAACACTAATAAAGGTAACTCCAGAAACTTATATAGGGGTGTAATACTATAAGTAAATTCTAAGTAATGAAAGAAAGAGAATAGTATAGAGGAGGTTGAAAGAGTAGATGAGGATATTCAACTTTTTTTGAATTTCCTATTCTTTGTTTTGAGTAAGTTATGTTTTCGGCACTGTTCAACCTTACTTTCAGGAGGTCGTATAGCTCGAATAGCTGCATGTATTCGCTAGATAGTGGATTTGCTCATAAGTCATGCTCTTTTAATTTGGCTAGCAAAAAGGGGCTACTATCAATCCATGTTTAGGATGTTTTTCTTATCTTTGCGAGGCATCTGCCTTTATTTATTTGTATTCTGAACAGGACATTATGGGTGCTCTTTCTACCTCAAGATGGCCTCGTTGTCTTTTGCTGTATATAATATTTAGATAGCAGTTCCATTAGGTATAGTAACAATAGTCAAAATCATGCCATGCTCCATATATTGGTTCCCATTATTATTCGTATATGCTTACATATTTTAAAATATTGCAAAATACAATAAACCTGGTTAGGAAACTTTGTGGAGAAATATTATGCCTCTGAAGTAAAAGAATGGTTAAGTATCAATTAGATACAAAACTTATGAATTGAAGAAATAAACTTAAAGCCCAAGGGCTCCAACAGGGAAAATAGCCCAGCAATGAAAGGAAATAAGGAAATGAACAGTCTACAAAAGATGTAATGAACAAATGACATAACATACCTTAAGAACAGTAACACCATTAAAAGTAGATTTTTCATAAATAAACTATAAAAAGAGACTTATGTCAGCCTGTTCAACTAGAATCATTCTCTACAAGTTCAAACTTCTGAGTTTCTATAGACTACTACCTGATTAGGAATATCATTCCACAACTTGGTCACAGCTGGAATAAGAGTTTTAGAATACTCTGTATTATTGAGCCTCATGATGGAGAAGGCATGGCTATCAAAATTAACTTAAGGATGGTACTGTCCGGGAAGATCTGAATGCAAGGGAAGGTCAGAATTATAAAATTCTTATGCAACATGCATAACGCACTAACTGAACAACAGTACCAGTGATTCATATCTAGATTAGGAATATGAAATTGAATAGACCGTAAGTTCCTGTCCAGCAAATTAGGATGAGATCCAGCAGCGGAAGACCAGACAGGAGAACAATACTCGAAACAAGGTAGAATGAAAGAGTTACAACACTTCCTTAACATAGATTGATCACCGAAAATCTTGAATAAGCCAATTTTATTGTGCAATTGTAGAAGAGGCAGACTGGAGGCGTTTCTCAAAATGGATTTTTTTGTCAAGAATTACACCTAAAATTGTAGACTAGTCAGCCATACAGTGTTACAAAACAATAGCAATACTGAGATCTGGATGTTGAGGAGTTCCTGCCTCTGCCTAATTACAATCATACTTCGAGTAGTGTTAGGGTTCGACTTCATGCCCCATAATTTGCACCATGCCCAAATTTTAGCATCCCCAGATCTACATCTAGGAGACGGAATTGATGCAAAGAGAGTTGCATTATCTGCATATGTAACGAGCTTGTTTTCTATCCCAAACCACATGACATGTGTATATATAGTATGAAAAGTAATGGGCCAGGAACGCTACCCTAAGGAACGCTATGGTGCCCATCAACAACGACTCTGCGATCTATTACTTAAAGATTCAATTATTATGATAAGAAAAGGCCCATCTACTCCCAACTGTTTGGATTTGAAAACTAGCTTCACGATTAACACTGTTAAAGTCAGCACTAAAATGAAGGACAATCATACGAACTTCCTGACAAAGAAATATTTCAGTCACTTTCTCATTCCAGCGGTATTGATAGCCGAGTGTAACAGTATCTGAGTTGTTTAACCCCTTAGTAATTAGTCTTTGTTATGGTCCAGTTAATCTAGTCATGCCTACTGATAACGGAAACTTTCTCCGCTTATTTAAGTATTTGTAAAATGAAACGCTGAATGCCACCTGTTAAAGATAATTGTAAGTAGAGGGTTTGTTAACAATTACTTTCATGATACAATTATAAGTAAATTTACATGATATAATTGTCAATAATATTGTACCAAAATTTCTCACGTTGTTGCAATATTGTGCCATACCCATGGGTCCTCTTTGTTGAAATCAGACAAGAGGAGAGGTTTATGGGACCATCGAAGCTGAGAATATTTATCCCTGGGTAAAGGGAAGAC
>NC_090746.1:43040810-43045810 GCF_036898095.1 Palaemon carinicauda | reverse complement strand
AGAATTACCACACTTCTTCAGAATAGATTGATCACAGAAAATATTAAAAGACTTTCTCAATAAGCCAGTTTTTTGTGCAATTGACCTAATATGTTTCACAAAAGTAAATTTGCTGTCAAGAATCATGCCTAAAATTTGAAAAGAGTCATACAAAGGTAATGAAACATTGTCAATACTGAGATCCGGATGTTGAGGAGCCACTGTCCTTGACCTACTTATACTCGTATTTTGAGTTTTGTTAGGATTCAACTTCATACCCCATAATTTGTACCATGCACTAATTTCAGATAGATCTCTATTAAGGGATTCAGCAATACCAGATCTACATTCACGGGATGGAATTAATGCAAAGAGAGTAGCATCATCTAAATATGCAAAAAGCATGTTTTCTAGGCCAAACCACATGTCATGTTTATATAGTATGAAAAGTAATGGGCCAAGAACACTACCCTGTAGAACACCAGATATCACATTCCTATACTCACCATGGTGCCCAGCAACAACAACTCTTTGGAATATATTACTTATAAAATAAATAATAATGCTAAGAAACGACCCACCCACTCCGAACTGTTTGAGTTTGAAAACAAGGGCTTCATGATTAACACGGTCAAAGGCAGCACTAAAATCAAGGATAATCATACGAACTTCCTGACCACAATCAAGTGATTTCTGTACAGCATTGGAGATTGTAAGAAGGGCATCACATGCTCCGAGGCCTTTACGAAAACCAAATTGCAAACTGTGGAATAGATGATTACCTTCAGCAAACCTATTAAGACGTTTTTCCAGAAGTCGTTCAAAAACCTTAGATAATACGGGATTTATGGAAATTGGGCGGTAATCAGTTGGACTTGAGCTACCACAAACATATTTACATAGAGGAGTAATAGTACCAATTCTCCAGCAAGTGCTAAAAGCTCCTCTTTTTGTTAACTTGCGCAAAATAACAGATAACCTTGGAGCTAAGAAATCTGCAGTAAAGGTCCATCAACAGAGCTTTAATTTCATGAGATCGAAAAGCTAAACTAGCTAGTTAAGCCTCAGGAAAACAGGAATGAGGAAGTTCAAGTTTTTCATTTCTCTGTTTACTGTCAAAAACATCAGCCAAAAGGGATGCCTTTTCCTTTGGACAGTGAGTAACTGAGCCATCTGGTTTAAGTAAAGGAGAAACTGTTACCTCTACACCAAAGAGTGCAGATTTAAGGGTAGACCACCATTTACGTTCCTGAGTTGTACCAGAAAGGGTTTCTTATATGGTTAAATTGTATTCCTTTTCAGTTGAGGTATTAACTCTCTGAGCAAAAGCTCTAAGCTGAGTATAGTTTTTCCAGGTCAAATCTGATCTGTTACCCTTCCAAAGATGATAAGCCTCCTGCTTCTCCAAATAAGCACGTCTACAATCATCATTGAACCGTGGTTTGTCCTTCCCTCGGTACCTTAGCACACGAGAAGGGACACACCTATCAATTATGTTGACTAGATTTTCATTCAAAGAGATAACAGGATCAACACTACTATATAATTGTGACCAATTCAAGTACATAAAATCATGCAAAATTCCATTCCAGTCTGTTTGAGATTTCATATAAATTTTACAAGAGTATGATACATCAGGGATAGGCTGCTCAGTCTTCACTACTAATGAAATCAAGACATGATCAGATGTCCCGACAGGAGAGCCAACCTTACTTGTTAAAACGCCAGGGGAGTCAGTGTATACGAGGTCCAAGCAATTACCAGACCTGTGGGTAGCTTCGCTTATGATTTGCTCACAGCCTGATTCAGAGGCAAAGTCTAAAGCTTTCAAGCCATGGCGATCGGTAAGAGAGATAGAACTTAAGCACTCCTTATGGTGAGCATTGAAATCACCAACAAAGACAAAAGAAGACTTTTTATCATCATCTTGTATCTTAGCCATAATGGTAAAGAGACAATCGAAGATAGAATCATCCATGTCTGGATTCCGGTAGATCGAACATAAATAAAAGTTGCTATGCCTGCCACAAACTTTTATTACCTGATTCTCATGACACCCACATTCATAGCAGGGCTTATGAGAAGCAAGGTACTCAGTCCTGATATACACCGTTATTCCCCTGGCCCTATGGATGGCGTCACATTTCAAAATTATTGGCTTCTTAAAACCAGTTATAAGGAGCTCAGATGAGTGCCTCATATTAGAAACCAAAGTTTCTGAGCACAACAGAATATCATACTGTCTAGACGCGACTGTAAGGTCTTGAATATGTGCATGGAAACAACGAATATTGCAATACAGTAGACGACATTGACGAAATTTAGGACGTACTGGTCCTGAATTTCGCACAATGTCTCCAGACAGCATAAGAATTAATGATAATAAAAAAGAAACATCATACTTGAAAACTAGATTAACAAGAATTATAACAAAAACAATATGTACAAAAATATAAACAAAGTGATTGATCAAACCCATAGACTATAGAAAAAAGTCTTAAAAACTGGTCAAAATGGAGGAGCCGATACACCATGCAAGGCTAAATACCCTCCAGGATAGCCACTTCAACTGAAGGGAGGACAGTAAGGATGGTTTTGAGAAGAAAAAGAATCAGATAAGGAAAAGACAACCTCTAGATAAACCACCAGGCATCCATGGCCCTTCTATTAATCCTGCCCAACACACCATTTCAAAAAAATTTTAGGAGGAGAAAAAAAATAGGATAGAATAATGTGCCCGAGTGTACCCTCAAGCAAGAGAACTCTACCCCAAGAGAGTGAAAGACCAGGGTGCAGAGGCTATGGCACTACCCAAGACTAGAGAACAATGTTTTGATTTTGTAGTGTCCTCCTAGAAGAGCTGCTTACCATAGCTAAAGAGTCTCTTCTACCCTAACCAAGAGGAAAGTACACTGAACAATTACAGTACAGTGATTAACCCCTTGAGTGAAGAAGTGTTTGGTAATCTCATTGTTGGCAGGTGTATGCGAGAAGACGAGAATCTGTAAAGAATAGGCCAGACTATTCGGTGTATGTGTAGGCAAAGAAAAAAATAAGCCGCAACCTGAGAGAGGGATCCAATGCATTACTGTCTGGCCAGTCAAAGGATCCAATAACTCTTTAGTGGTAGTATGTCAAAGGGCGGCTGGTGTCCTGGCCAACGTAATACGTTAAAATATATATATATATATATATATATATATATATATATATATATATATATATATATATGAACATATACATACATATATATATACATATATATATATAGATATATATATATATATATATATATATATATATATATATATATATATATATATATATCTATATATATATATATATATATATATATATATATATATATATATATATATATAGATATATATATATATATATATATATATATATATATATATCTATATATATATTTATATATATATATATATATATATATATATATATATATATATATATATATATATATATAAGGATGTTATAAGCCCAAGTGCACCAAAAGGTAAAAATACCGTAGTGAGGAAGGGAAACAAGGAAATAGATAAACCACAAGATAAGTAATGAAAAGTTAAAATAAAAAAATTCAAGAACAGCAACAACACTAATATAAATGTTGCATATATAGATTAAAGAAACTTAAAAAAATTACCAAGAGAAATAAGATAGATTAGTGTGCCCAAGTGTAACCTCAAGCAAGGGAACTGTAACCCAAGACCGTGGAAGACCATGGTACAGAGGCTATGAATCTACCAAAGACTAGAGAACAATGGTTTAATTTTGGAGTGTCCATCTCCAAGAAGAGCTACTTACCATAGCTAAAAAATCTCTTTTACTCAAGAGGAAAGTAGCCACTCAACTATTACAGAAATGGTTCTCTTATAACAACAGAAGATGGAGAAAGGCAACGTTTGATGGAACACTTTAGTGAAGGTCATGCATAGGAGATATGAGGGGCGTAATTTGACTAATATACCTGAAGCTGAGGAAGACCTTGATGTGCCCATGAATGAACTCAGTGTGCTTGAAATCTAAGCCATCATTAAAACACCCAGGAGATGAAAAGCCTCTGTATGCGATGGAATAACTGCTGAGATGATATTGCAAGAAAAGGAAGAGTCTCTCAGAACATTTACAAGATTAGTTTATAGAATGTAGTGTGAAGAGTCGTACCTAATGAATGGGAGCTAGGAGTGTTGGTGAAAATGGCAAATAAAGGAAACCTTAGTTACGTTAGTTGTCACGAAATCATATAGCATATTCATTCTAAATAGACTTGAGGGAAAGGATTTAGAAAAGTTAAAATTTATACTGATAAAATGTTCATTTCAAGACATGCTGTACACCAATGTTTAGAAAATAGAAATAAATCTTTAATGGCATTTTCATGAATATAGCAAGTGGAAATTAAAGACACTTGAGTCCTATCAAATTAATTTCCATTGAACAATGGAGTATTTCAATGGAATATGCTGTCACCTATGTTGTTTAACCTCCTCATGGAATTTGTAATGAGCAAAACAATTGGGGATGGTGGACAAGGATTGGACTGGATTGGTAATGGGAAATTAGCTGACCCAGAGTTTACTGATGACTTTGTCATCATTAGCAGACCACAGGATTTGCAATGCTTACTTGCCAGAATGCATGAAAATCACAGGAGGCTGGGCTCTAGATAATAAGAGGTAAGAAAAATGACGAGAGAGGAATGTGTAATGGAAGATTAAATATCATTGGAAGGAGATAGGATTAACAACGTAGAATCATCTAAGCATTTAGGAACTATGACATTCAATACAGGGTCTTTATCATGAGAGTTTAATGAAACACTGAAAAATATAATCAGACAATGGCTTGGTTAAGTGAAATTTGGAAATCAAATGGCCTGAAATTACATATGAAAATCAGGAGATATATCAGTTTAATGAGATCGGCGTTACTCTATGGACATGAGTCGTGGTAGGACAATATCCAACAGATTTTGTAGATTTAAAAAATAAAGAGAT
>NC_090746.1:43020810-43023310 GCF_036898095.1 Palaemon carinicauda | reverse complement strand
TATATATATATATACATATATATATATAAACATATATATGTTATATATTATATATCCCTAAAATTGGCGAAAGGGTTTGCGTATTACCATGATCAGCAAAGATGTACTAGTCGTGCCAGCCCTTTGTTAATCGGCCCTGACACAATTTAAGACACGTCTGAGGCCTTTGTCCTAGAGTGAACAAGAAACGGCTGAGGGTGATAATGATGATAATATCGATGGTTTTGATATACTAAATGTGTTTTCATATGTATTAGAGTTTGTAAGGTTCAAGAAATTCAAATTTTTACGGTAGAAAAACGAAGCACCAATGCAGGAAATCAAGCTAATGTTCTCCTGAATCACAGAAATTTTCTTATACGGCAAGACGGCTATCCCCGACAATAGGTCGACGACTCGTGTATTAAAGACATCTGATATTTTAAAGTTTCATTTGCTGCGAGTTCAATCTCCTGCCTCCTTCCTCACAAGTGTGTCAGACCGTCTGCATGCGTAGACGTGCAAATAAATACACCACAGTCAGTGTTAATGTAAAGGATTATTTTATCAATTTATAAATGCCTTTTTTCATTGAGAGAGAGAGAGAGAGAGAGAGAGAGAGAGAGAGAGGAGAGAGAGAGAGAGAGAGAGAGAGAGAGAGAGAGAGAGAGTTTGGCTGGGGAATGATATTATCTGTGGAAGTTCTTTCCACGCTTTATCTTAGTCAACCCGTTATTCCATTTTTTATTTTTTGTTTGTTATTTTCTGGGTTTTACGCATCTCTTTTTTTTTTCCTTTATAACCTTCATTATTATACCCTTAGATATTCATTGCTGCTAACATGTCCATCATTCCCCTGTAATGCTTTACCTTTCATCACCTCATTCCTCTGTAGATGATTTTCTCTCATTTCGTGAGCTCACAGTGCATTGCTTGACGATGCAACCGACCGTCGACAATTTTTAAGAAAACAGCATTTGGTTGCGTTCTGTTCCAAATGCTCTTGTTGCTTTGGATGTTTAACCGCAATTGGTTTGTATTTAAGTAAATCTTTAATTTACGTAACTCATTGATCTTAGCTTATTGCTATTTACATCTTAGTATCTATTTATAAGTCTGTTTAGCTAGGATTGTTTTCTGTGTTATTGAACATCACTAAAGGCCACTCAATTTTGTTTGTATGTATATCAATTTTTAAAAGCCAGACAGTAGGATTTCTTTATAATTACTTTCCCCTGGAGTTTCAAGAATGATCCTTGTATTTATAAAAAGCACCCTTCACCGAACCATGTACTCATGAAAATTTGAAGAAGAAGAACTCTACCTGTTCGAACCAGCTCACCGACGGGAAGAAGAAGCATGTGAGCGGCCCACTTAAAAACCAGGAAGCGTGTAAGGCGGACGAAGGCGTAGCCTCTTCATCTGTGACGTCGTTAACATAGACGTCGGTTCCACTACCTGTTGGTCAACCAGTTACTGACCATCAGTATGCCTTACTTAGAACCATTATTTAACAGATAGGCATACGAAGATAAAACACGACTGTGCAGAACTGAAGATGCACCGTTTTGTTAACAGTTTACGAGATGCTTCAACGTCTACAATCAACCCTCAAGAGCATGAGTACAAATTAGCGGTGCTCAACCTTGGCCAAGGAACTGTCCCCCCTTTTTTTCTAGCCCTTATTTGACGATGTGCACATTTAGCTAGGAAGTCATGTTCAAACTGTCTGGTTCAATCATTCGTGGCGTGTCCATTACTATAAGTTGTGTTCCCGTTCCCCTCTATCAAGTTTGAAATTTTTGCCCGAGAGGAATGTGTTCAAAGTAGTGAGTAGAACTTTTGGTATTATATCAGTCACCATTTTTACTTTCATTGGTTGATTAGTTATTTGATTATTGATTTACGATTTAATTGATTTGACCATTTTCTTGGCAGTTTTCATTTTTCATATACCATGCGGTCTTTCTTCAAATTTCAATTAGGTAGTTTTGCTGTTTTTTCCTGTGTCGGTTAGGTGAAAATTCCTGTTGTACTTTATGGAAATAAACGCCATTTTTAGGTTGAAATTATTAACTGTTTTTAACTTGACCTTTATATTTTGAAATGACTAAATGAGTTATCATATGAGGTGAGATATGACTTAAGGGTAAGTTTACATTTACGTCAATCTAAAGCTATCGGTGTCAATCCTTTATTGCAATGTTCTACGGTATTACCTCCCGGTGGTCCCTAGGACGTTTTGACTTTTACAGTACTCTTTGTGAAACTGTCGTTAACGTAACTGATTCAGTCCAAGGACACTTGATTGGGATTTACTATTCTGCGCCCTGGAGTAGAGTCTGGACATCAAGGTGATATCGGTGCCGACAGTCCCGGTATAGAATAATCTTTGGACTTAAACGTGTGTAGGGAAAGCAAACCGTATTCGTTGTGGTTCTCTAGTTTGTCAAGTGTGAGAGTGTTGGCGCTCTATCCTTCAGGCTCGGGTCTGGAAATCAGAAACGGGGAGGCCTTTCCC
>NC_090746.1:43008310-43010810 GCF_036898095.1 Palaemon carinicauda | reverse complement strand
ATTACCATCTTGTTCGTATTACTAGGTATGCATTTAATTCCTATAGTCATTTCTTCTTTATCATGAAGCTCAATACTACACTATAATCTAGAAGTTTTATTCCGACTATAACCCGTTTGTGGAATGATCTTCCTAATCAGGTAGTTGAATCGGTTGAACTTTATTTTCAAACTTGCAGCGAATATTTTTATGACGAACAAGATGACATAGGTATCTTTCTATAGTTTATATGTAAAATATCAATTTTAATGTTGTTACTGTACTTCAAATATCATCTTTTAGTTGTTCATTACTATTTCTTTCCTAAATGGAAAATTTTTCCCTGTTGGAATGCTTGGTCTAATAGCATTCCAACTAGGGATGTAACTTAACTAATAATAATAATCAAAATATAGATAGACTATCAATAAAAATAATAATAATAATAATAATAATAATAATAATAATAATAATAATAATAATAATAATAATAATAATAATGTGACTTTTTAATCTTATACAGGTTTCTTCTTTCTCCAACATACTCCCTTTCATTTCAATCCACAAATGAGCAAAATGCTTAATTGCTACCAATTTCCTCTATAAGCATGACACTGGAAGACCGAAAGGTCTTTAGGATCCACATTATGTTAAAGAGATACTTTAAACTAATATTCTTGTGTATATGAATATATATATATATATATATATATATATATATATATATATGTATATATATATATATATATATATATATATATATATATATATATATATATCTTTATATATATATATATATATATATATATATATAAACAATAAGAACACGCACCTGGATGTAATTAAATTTGGCTAATCCTTCCAGCAATTATAACATATATATATATATATATATATATATATATATATATATATATATATATATATATATATATATATACATATATATATATATATATATATATATATATACAGTATATATATATATATATATATATATATATATATATATATATATATATATATATATATACAGTATATATATATATATATATGCATATAATAATAATAATAATAATAATAATAATAATAATAATAATAATAATAATAAGAAGAAGAAGAAGAAGAAGAAGAAGAAGAAGAAGAAGAAGAAGAAGGATCTTTTTTTTCTATTTACCGAGTACCTAAATTTAGTGCTGTGCGTATTTCTTTTCCCATTTGCAGTTACATTTCTTTACGACACGGAAATCATATTTTATATTTATTCAGTATCCGTTGCCTTTATGAGACATATTGGCTTTTTGAATAGATAACTTCGAATCTGATATTTTCTGTAAAATTTAGTGTTGATGTCTTCGCACTGAAATTCAAATGGCATGCTTGCTACCTTCTTTTCCATTAAAGATTGAGAGCGATTTTTTTTTTTTTTTTTTTTTTTTTGTATTATTATTATTCCAGTGTTTTCTTTACATTCAGCATCCAGTCAATGGTGTTTGGTGATTGTTCATTGCTAAAATATTATACTGATTGGATGCATTATGTATTATAGGAGATGCCAACTCTTAATTTGAATTATATTCCATTTTGTTTGTTAGGTCAAAAGTTAGTGAACACATGATGTGAGATGAATATGTGTTAAAAGAAAGAAATGTGTGAATATTTGTGTCTGCCAGTTTGTTTGTGCGTCTAATTTCCTGTTTTTGGGGATGGAGACCGGTTTGCATCACGAAACAATTAATGGCTTGATAAAAAATATATAGAAATCAGATAGCCACTATGGTAGGCGGCTTCCTGCTTAATTGGAGAGAAGCCATATGCTGCTCTCTCTCTCTCTCTCTCTCTCTCTCTCTCTCTCTCTCTCTCTCTCTCTCTCTCTCTCTCTCTCTAACACACACACATTGCCACAGGATCAGTTTTCTTAATCTAAAAATGAAATATGTCCTCTGTTTATAACTTCCATATAAACTGCCCGATCAGAATTAAGAAGAAATAATTTGACCGTTATCATATTTTTACAGCGGTTTATTTACCAATATTTTTCGGCTTTTATGTTTAGTGCGTAGAACTACTGAGGTGTCTATAATGTGGGTGGAGCGTATGTTCGTAGTTGCATATATATATACATATATCTTAACCGTCAAGTATTTTTCATTTATTGATCGTCTCACTTTGAGATAACTTTTTTTTTCCTTAGTACCATGACCAATAAACAGTAACTACAAGTAGTGGAACTTTATATTGACGTTAGAATCCTTACGAGAGAGCTTCGTCTTCCTCGGTAATTAAATTATTATGAAAAAGGAATGTTTACTACTATTACTTCAGCCTTGGTTATTTGCCTATTCTATAATTAAGTTAGAACTAATCAATCAAATGATCTTAGAACTGATCAGTTAATTTTCATGCGTTTGAAAATATTGGATACGTCATAACAAATTCAATTGGCATGCATCCTACGTTATTTTTTTTTTTATTCTAACCGTCCTCTTGGCATATACTGTGATATATATATATATATATA
>NC_090746.1:43000810-43003310 GCF_036898095.1 Palaemon carinicauda | reverse complement strand
GTTTAACATATATCTCGCTCATATCTACACTCTGTCTTAGCAGTATTGCAAGCGGCTTCGCGATAGTGTTTGCAGTTTTTTTTAACAAAATCGCTGGAACTCCATCTGGTCTGGCTGCCGATCCATTTTTAATTTCGTTTATAGCCGTGACAATATCTGCTTCATTAATATCTATATCCGTTAGATATTCAACATTTTCTTCTCTCAATTCTGTTTCATTATTCTCATTCGCAATTCTTGGCGTGAACTCACTCTTATATTTTTCTGCTAATATGTTGCATATTTCCTTTTTTTCATTCGTTAGCCGTCCTTCAATTCTTAGAGGGCCTATTTCTATTCTCCTTTTATTCATCTTTTTGCATAGGAGTAAAGTACTTTGGGGTTTCTTTTTATATTTTGAAGTGTCCTTTCTTCTAAGTCACTTTTTTCCTTTTCTTTCGACTGTATAATCTTTTGTTCTGCATTTTCTATCTTACATTTTATTTCCCTCATTTTCCACACATTTTTTTCTTTTGCAAGATTTTTCTTCCACTTTCTAATTTTCTGAAATAAGATCCTTCTGTCTCTTGGTATGCACGTCTTTTGTTTATTGTTTTTTTTCGGTACATATTTTTCAACAATTTTCTCCAGTATTTTGTACAGTATGTCCGTATTTACCTGTATATTATCACTTATAAATACATTTTTCCATTCTTTATTCAGTTCTTCATTTATTTCTGACTATTTTATATTCTTACTGTAAAAATTATATTTTCCATATCCTTCCCAAAGTTTTGTGCTTTTATTAATTCTGTGATCACTTGCTTTGGAATGAACTATCAATTCTATGACATTGTGGTCTGAAATTCCCGTGTTATACACTATTTTTTCTTTAACATAATTCACCTCATTCACAAATACTAGATCTAGGACATTTTCCTTTCTTGTTGGAATGTGGTTTATTTGTTGCATATTATGTTCTAATAGCATATCTTGAAGCTTTTCAAATTGCCTCTTATCTTCTGCGCTACTATTACTCTCTTTTTTATATGTATACATACAACCACTTTCTTCTATCCGTTCTTTCCAATCCACGAAAGGAAAGTTAAAATCTCCGGATAGGAGTATATTCCAGTCTTTATGGTTTCTACATATATCATCTATTTTTTCTATTATTATGTCAAACTCCTTAGTATTTGGGGGTCTGTAAACTACAATATTCACTAGTTTTTCAAATTCAAATTCTACCGCAATCAATTCACATTCTGTTTTGCTGTATTTTTCACAGACTTTTCCTTGATTTATGTCTCTTCCATATATTGCGGTTCCCCCTTGATTCCTATTTTTTCTGTCTGATCTATAAGTTTGGAAACCCTTTATCTGGTCATCACTGCCAGTCTCTTGGGAATACCATGTTTCACTTATATTTAATATATCTATTTTTTCAATTTGGGTTAGTTCTTCTAGGAACTCTATTTTCCTTTTAGAGTTACTCGTGACTAAACCCTGTGCATTCATCACTATTATGGTTTGTGTTTCATTCCCATTATTTAATATTGGTAATAATATGGATTCTCCCATGCTTCCTTCCTGTTCTGATATGATGTTCTTTTCTTCATTTCTCGGAATTCTGCCATTAAAAAATCCAACTTTTCCATAATATTTGTTCTTTCGCCTTCATACTTATTTTTGTGTGTAAACCTGCAATTATCCCCATATCTGCACCAACCCCTGGCATTATATATGCATTCTTTGTAGTTGGGCTCTATTTGTGGAGATTTAGGTTGAAAGGCCTTTTTGGTGCATAGTGCGGTATATACGCGGCCTGCTTTTTTGTTTCTTTTTTTGTTTCATTTTTGTTTTTCTTTTCAGTTTGCTGAGTTTTCTTACTCTCATTCATAGTTGCAGGATGCATATATCGACATTTTTTGTTGAAACTGCATCCTTTTCCTTCTTTTAGGGTTTTGCATATTTTTGGATGGAGATCTCTGCATTCATCTCCATATCCGTCTAAATACGCACATTTACCATATACTTCATAATTATGGCATATCTTTGGATGCTTGTAGTAGCATCTTTCGCCAAATTTGCAATTCCCTCTTTTCAGCCTATTACAGACTATATCTTTCTTTTCTTTTTTTTCTTGTTCTTGCTCTTCCCTAAAAGTATGTAGGTCCGGGTAGAGTCTCTTGGGTCTATTATTTGTTTCCATCTGATAATTTATTTCTTCATAAGTATGTTGTTGGATGGCATCATAAGTTATATCAATGATTTCCTCTGCATCCTTACACATATCCTGTTCATTTTTCTCTTCTTCTTCTTCTTCTTCTTCTTCTTCTTCTTCTTCTTCTTCTTCTTCTTCTTCTTCTTCTTCTTCAACTATTTGCAGCTTTAGTCTCGACTTAATTATATTTTCTATCCAGACTAAGCATGTTGAGCAGAATACCTTTGTGTCTCTATTTTTTATTTTTTGCTGTATTTCAGCACATGTGGGGTGTGTTGGAACATTACAGGCATTACA
>NC_090746.1:42978310-42988310 GCF_036898095.1 Palaemon carinicauda | reverse complement strand
CCTCACAACTTCATCATGTTCCTAGCCTGTAGAAGTAGGTGATCGGTTAATAATTTAATTTATTTCCCTTTCCAGGGAATGACACATCGTGTTCCCAGCCTGTAGAAGTAAGTGATCGGTTAATAATTTAATTTATTCCCTTTCTAGGGAATGATATTGCTGTGCTGAAATCGTTCACGGTCCAACCAACTCCCCATGAGCACGTGACAATTCAACAATAATATCTTTCCCCGTTGCGCTCCCTTTTTTATTAATTTTTTTATCAAATTACATTGTAAATATATCTTATTTTCTCTGTATTCCTTGTCTTATTGCCGACTGGCGACCTTGTCATTGTTTTTTTTTCTTTTTTTTAATGCCCTGAGTTCTAGCACGGGCGTAACAAACTGGCAACCTGGTCAGGATTCGCTGACAGTAATTTCAAATTATTTTTATCAAAGTAAAATTCCCCCTTTTCTGTCTTTAGCA
This sequence comes from Palaemon carinicauda, assembly GCF_036898095.1. Taxonomy (NCBI): domain Eukaryota; kingdom Metazoa; phylum Arthropoda; class Malacostraca; order Decapoda; family Palaemonidae; genus Palaemon; species Palaemon carinicauda. Next base: position 42,987,842 of record NC_090746.1, on the reverse strand, counting down.
ACTTGACAAACTTGCTTTCTTTCTCAAGTAAATTTTATTATCACAGGAGTTGGGACCGTGGATAAAAAGAGCCAAGGCATTTTATTTTTATTGTTAAAGTTTGTATTTTATTTGTGCGAAACCTTTTGTTTTTAAAACCACGTGGTTGTCTTCAGCTTCCTTTAGCAGGATAGCCAACCGTCTGTGACGAATTTGCCTTTCGTATGTTTTGAGCGGCGGTTGTCACAGTGATTAACCGTTATCAAATATACTGTGCAGTGAGTGCATGTTCAATTTTGTGTTAGAAATAAGTGAATGAAATTTAAGAACTTTTAGGAAAAACGTAATAGGCTAAGCACGTGTTTATTTCCAGTGTGTCATAGTTTCTGTGCTGGGTAACAGCAAGAACACACTACATTCTTTGTTATTTCGAATTTTTATTAGTCGTTAGTGACATAATATTTCATTTTGTAATATTTTGTGGGGATTCCATTTTTTTGTCTAGCATAGAGGATCCCTCATCGGTGTGATTCCATTTTTTTTCATATCTAGCATTGAGGATCCCTCATAGGTGTGATTCCATTTTTTTTTTTATGTCTAGCATAGAGGATCCCTCATAGATGTGATTCTCTTTTCTTTTATGTCTAGCATAGAGGATCCCTCATAGGTGTGATTCCATTTTTTGTATGTCTAGCATAGAGGATCCCTCTTAGATATGATTCCAATTTTTTTATGTTTACATAGAGGATCCCTCATAGGTGTGATACAATATTTTATGTCTAGCATAGAGGATCCCTCATAGGTGAGATTCCATTTTTTTTTTATGTGTAACATAGCGAATCCGTCATAGGTGTGATTCCATTTTTTGTATGTCTAGCATAGAGGATCCGTCATAGGTGTGATTCCATTTTTTTATGTCTAGCATAGAGGGTCACACATCGTTGTCATCATTGTGATTCCATTTTTTTATGACTAGTATAGAGGGACACCTATCGTTGTCATCGTTGTGATTCCATTTTTTTATGACTAGCATAGAGGGTCACCTATCGTTGTCATCATTGTGATTCCATTTTTTTATGACTAGCATAGAGGATCACCCATCGTTGTCATCGTTGTGATTCTATTTTTTTATGACTAGCATAGAGGGTCACCCATCGTTGTGATTCCATTTTTTTATGACTAGCATAGAGAGTCACTCATAGTTGTGATTCCAGTATTTTTGTGTCTAGCATAGAAGATCACCCATAGTTGTGATTCCATTTTTTATTGTCTAGCATTGTTTTTATGTATATCTTTAATTGTTTTGGATGCAATTTGGCCAAGCTACATCTTTATCCTTTCTGCTATGAGACTCTTGCGTAGGCTAGAGCGTTTTCCCCCTCCATGTAATTTCTTGCATGGCTAACACCGTACCTTGAGCTGTTTAAGTTTGATCTGGTCGCTGTCTCGAAGGAATTAGCAAAATGACTGCTACTGAAATTCAGGACTTTGTGGCCCTAGCAGAACGACAAGGTTACGAAGGAGAGGCATTGCAAGGCTATGTGCGGGAGTGCGTGAATGGGGTCAATACCCGGAGGAAAGTCGAGCAAGAAGAGTTTGAGAGAGAGAGAGAGAGAGAGAGAGAGAGAGAGAGAGAGAGAGAGAGAGAGAGAGCATGAATTGATGATGCGGGAACAGGATATCCAGCTAGCACGGCTAAACAGCCCTCAACCCAACGACGCTCAAAATGGGCAGAGCTTCCCCTCCATGCCTGTCCACATACTCATTCCTCAGTGGGATGACAAGGATACTGTGAGGTGGCTAAATGAGGTGAAGCCCGGGATCGAGGTTTTGAAGTGGGAGACTAAGTTCAGGTTCTCCGCCCAGGAGAGCGGAGACCGTTGAGCACAAAATTCACAGGCCCCCCACAAGATTCTTAGGAAGAAGGGTAATTTAAATGACCTAGTGGATTGTGGCATAAGACGTGCCAAGTGGCTCCATATCAACCTGCTTAAGCCCTATCAATAGAGGGCCAATGTGGTGGGAACTGTTACCCAGATCCACTCATCTGAGAGCAACTCCGAGGTTCTGGCCAACTTTAAGCTGGTCACTCCTGCTTTTGACACTGTTAAGAAGGGTATCGACAAGAGCCTCCTGTTACAGCACCCACAGGTAATGTGAGATACACTAGGTCACACCCAACTATTAGAGTACAAGATTGACTTGGTCTTAGAAACGTGTCCGTTCTGCCAGAATTAATTTTGGTTAAATCCCCAGCCCGCTGAAAGGGTGTCAGAACAGATCAAGTTGTAGCTCAGCTTAGGTCTCATTGAGGAAAGTAAAAGTCCATGGGCATCACCGGTGTTCCTAGATCCAAAAGAGGGAGGAGAGGATAGGCCATGTATAGATTTACACAAATCGAATGCAGTGACAAAACAAGAATCCTACTCACTTCCTCACATCAAGGATTGCTTGGAGAGCCTAGGTGAATCCCCTTATCTAAGTAAGATCGACCTAGAGAAGGGCTACTGGCAGGTACCACTGGCAGAGGAGTCGCGGCCTCTGACCGCATTCATAACCCGAGATGGACTATACTAGTGTCGAGTGATGCCTTTTGGTCTTAGGAACGCACCCAGTTGCTTCCAGAAACTCAAGAACAAGGTACTAGCGGTGATTTCCAACTGTGTGGTCTACTTAGATGACATCGTCATTTTCTCTAAGACATGGGAAGAACACCTTCAAACTCTAGGGAAAGTGCTGAGGGCCCACTGAAAGGCAAATTTGGTCATCAACCTTAAAAAATGCATTTTTGGAGGGTCTGAGATTACCTACCTGGGCCACCAAGTAGCAGGGGGCAAAATAATGCCCAAGGATGCTAATATCTAAGAAAGAAGCCCAATGATTCCTGGGGATGGTGCAGTACTTCTGGAGGTTTTTGCCAAACTTCTCTCAGGTAGCTGCTCCCATCACAGACTTGTTCAAAGGAAACAAGCAGTTCTGCTGTACGGACGAATGACGGGCGGCCTATGATCACCTAAAGGTCATTTTAATGACCTGCCCCGTGCTCCATGCACCAAACTACACTAAGCCTCTCGCTCTCACCGTGGATGCCAGTGACATAGGGGTGGGTGCTGTCCTCCTGCAGGAGGAAGACCAAGCCCGACACCCTATTGCATACTTCTGAAAGAAACTGAATCCTACTTAAACTAGGTACAGTATTATTGAGAAGGAGCTCTTAGGCATGGTCTTGTCAATGGAGCATTTTGAATCCTATTATGCTGACCATGAGTTCCCACTCACAGTCCTAACGGACCATAACCCTCTAACTTACTTGAAGCAGTTCTGAAATAAGAATAAGAGGTTCATGAGGTGGTACATAGACCTCCAAGACTACAAATGGAAGGTTGAGCACATAAGAGGTGCAGATAATAAAATGGCATTAGTGCTCAGTGCACAGTGCCATGTCCCTAGCCTGTAGTCATAGTCAGTAAGTTAATCTAGGTTGTATGAAAAAATTTTAATTGTCCTTGGTGTCTCCCCAGGTAGATAAACTTGAGGAGCCACTTAGCCTCATTAGTTACATCTAATTTATTTCTATGTATTTATTTCATTATTTGTATGTTGTGCTAAGTCTATTTCCTTTAATTTCCATGTGTCCCACTGCACTAGGTCACATAATTTTAACTATTTTAGCATTTTCCCATTTTTTGTTGTTGCCTCACAGCCCGCATGCTTACTTCTATGTGGCAGTTAAAGTTAATATACTATCAAAATAAAGTAGAATTATGACTCTAGTTGCAGATTAGAAATTAATTCATTATCGTGGTGAGACTCACTGAGGGAGGAGTCATTAAGGCTAGTGGCTTCAGACCTTGCTTGTGTCAGACAAATGATTATTTTGGGATAAATTTCATATGCAGAAGGTCTATGTATGTTATTGATGCCTTTATTCATGAATTTTATTAGTTAATAAGAAATAGAGAGACAAATGCAGTTAGAAGTAATTGTAAAGATATAGAAAGAATTATAGAGAGACATGAGAGCGAACGAAAAGTTAGGCAGGTTGTTTTCAGTTAATTCCGCTGAGTCCAGGGATACTTTCCATAAAGATCTCCCAATGTCCTGTTCCCTTCTTGAATGACTCATGGGGCCCAGACAAAAGGAAGTTCGAAAACCTACAAATAGGCACGTGATTAAGGATAGCTTGATACACCTAGGACGACGATATATAAGCAACAGTGAGAGGTGATCTCTCTCTCTCCTTCCTAGAAAGTCCCTCAGTATACCAGGTCTAAAGACCTACTTTAACTTGCCGGACTCGAGGCAAGCAACGAGTTATAGCTGCACATACATTAACTGAAGGACAGCGTATATTAAGCACCGTTTAGCAGCCGAGGAATTAAGGGGACTCATTTATCCATTGAAACGAAGGACGGCGAACAGAACTATTACGCCCGCACCTAATAGACTGTGAGTGTGTTTGGCGTGACGTCCCAGAGTGACAGCGGTGAATTGACGTCCCAGAGTGACCGCTGCGATTAGAACATCGCGCCAGCCTTCCCCACACCTGACGAAGGCTCATACTTCAGTGACGGCAGATGGCCTACGATTGACATCTAACTCTTCAGGCAGTGTCAAGATTTCTGAATTCAACGCTACAGGTTTATGTAAAACCCATTCTTTTTTATGACTGCTTCGTAAGTGACTGTTCAACCTTTTTATATCTAGTAAAGGAAAAACTTGGCAACTAGTATCCCTCACCCATGTAACTTTTCTTATGTTAACTCCTGAGAGAATCATTAAGTATTAAACAAGAATGGATTAAAATAAAATTAAGAAATAGTAAGTAAAGGTAAAATACTGGACAATTAATAAGATTTATTGAGAAGCTTTATTACAAGAAAAAACAAAGGAATCATCAAACTTGCAGAGTTCTTGTCCTGTTTTAGGACAAAATCTTTGCTTAAATGGAGGGCTGTTATTCATGACGGTCATTGCGCCACTTTTCAAACAAAAGACCCCGCCATAAAGGACCAGTCGAAATGCCACAAGCATTGGGACCATACCAAGAGCCTCCCCACCCCTGCCCACCCATCCTATGCTCGTCTACTCCCCTGAGGTCTCATTTTCAGGAAACCCTGGAGAAGTCAGGAGTAGGCCTATTGACAGGGGGTGTCGGGAGAATAGACCAAGGCCGATGACTAATGGGACAGTGGTCAGGCCAATTACCCCCATCCCTCCCAATTGGGGGCCAAGTGGGGTTAAGTCAACCTAGAAACAACTGGACATCCTTCTTCGCTTACCAACCTCCATGAGAGCAACATCATTGCTTCTTCGCTCTCAACCCTTCAGGGAGGCAGGACCTGTGACACATTCTCCAAAAGGGAGGAAACAGAGTCCTTTTTATCAAGGTAAGGTATCTGTACTTTGAGATCCTCATCATCCTAACCTAGCCTTCCATCTCCTTCCCTTATCACATCCCATCTATTCCTTTTAACGAAAGATCTTACCCACTGATCCTCTATTATACCATTCCTTATGTCCCAACCACGTGTGCCGTTTGCTCCTAACATTAATTAATTCACCCCGTGACAATGTTGATTTCCACCTGTAGTGTTTAAATTCCTAAGTATGAACTTTTATTTAATTTGCTTAAAGGTTTTAACCACACGACTTCATCATGTTCCCAGCCTGTAGAAGTAGGTGATCGGTTGAAAATTTAATTTATTTCCCTTTCCAGGGAATGAGATTGCTGTGCTGAAATCGTCCAGGGTCCAACCAACTCCCTGTGAGCACATGACAATTCAACAATAATATCTTTCCCCATTGTGCTCCCCTTTTTGTTAATTATTTGATCAAATCATATTGTAAATATATCTTATTTGGTCGCTATTCCTCATCTTATTGCCAATTGGCGACCTTTCTATTGTTCTTTTTTTTTTAATCCCCTAAGTTCCTTAAGCAAGGCCGGACTCACAAGCACGCGGGTAACAATATATATATATATATATATATATATATATATATATATATATATATATATATATATACATATATATATATATATATATATATATATATATACATACATACATATATATATATATATATATATATATATATATATATATATATATATATATGTCTGTGTGTGCGTATGGCTATATACTGTACATACATGGAGGATGAAGAAGAGTCTAATTCCAAAAGTGACAAAAAAAAGGGATGATTGTAAAATTTTAAATCCTTTAGAAGATAAAAACGAAATTTTTTAAGCAAAATATAGTGGATATAAAATGAGAATGAGGAAAATGAGGTATAAACTCTGAAGCTTTATAACACATAATCAGAAAGGTAGAACGGGTGAAAGGTTAAGGAATGAAAAGTTGAAACAAACACGCGAGGAAAAAAAAAATGAAAATGGGCGAGAAAGATCAACATTCATAGGGGGTTTGATCACCTACCTGGGGAGAATGGAAGGTAACAGAAGGTGATGTATGATGGTGAAGTTTTGATAGTAATTGTATTGGTGAAAGGTCTTCAGTAACTGGGAAGTGCAAGAATCCCGGTACAATAAGGATGTTTTTTGCAATATGAGATACAGTAAGTGTTATGACAAATTGCTAGTAAGGTTAAAAAATAAGGGCCTTTTTTTTTCTTTGTTTATATGGTTAAAGGGTTTCATGTTGGAGGGATAGTTGCGGCTGTTCTTGACGATAAAAAAGCATGAGATACTACCGATAGTTCAACTCACCCATCAACTCACCCAAACGGTAGTTTCAGTAGCATTTATATGTGTAAGCTTTGAAAATTGATAAACAAGTCTATTGCAAAATACTCAATTATTTACAATAATCTTGTGGCTTATCCTAAACCTGTGATGTAATATGAAAATCTTTTATGCCATTTGGTATGAAGCATTTTCATGTAATATGGTAGTTATTTATTACATGTTTGTATTGACTTATTGTAGAACATATTTTTTTCTAAACCATCCTATTTGATGTGATAATTAACAGTGTTCATTTGTTAGAACCTTTTAGAATAAAAGGAATGGAATACCTCTATTATTTATCTAAACTGAAATATAAAACAAAGCAATTTTCCATCAAATCTGATATTTTTTTTCTGTCCCATTACCTTCCATATGTTTTCCTTTTTCCAATTATAAATTAATTTTTAATTGCTATTAAAGGGGGTTTCTTAAAAAAAAAAACATTTAAATGAGAGCTCTGACTCCTTAAAATGTACAGAAAACCCATATAAATGCTTTAATTGTCTTATATGATATGGATGTTGTTTATTAAACGGTTGCCCAAAATGAAATAAAAAAAAACTATGTATTGCAGCATTAGTTTCCAGGAATTTTGACTTCATGTTAGTTATATATAAAATTATACTAAAAAATATCAGTAAAACATTTGGAATAGGGATTTGATTAACCCTCTGTACAGTTAAACAATATTCATGTTTTTATGCATATATATATATATATATATATATATATATATATATATATATATATATATATATATATATATATATATATATATATATATATATATATATATATGAACATATATCACAAGCACACGTGATTTTAATTAATGTTAATATCACCCACGAATGGCATTTAATACCGAATTCTATCTTGGGAATATATATCCACTTGGAATTCATTTTATGGTAACAGCTTCTGGCCGGGTGGGGATTCGAACCACCACCTCTACGGCTGGAAACCATGCTGGCAGGGACCCAACCGAATGAGCTCTTGATAGCTCATTCGGTTGGGTCCCTGCCAGCATGGTTTTCAGCCGTAGAGGTGGTGGTTCGAATCCCCACCCGGCCAGAAGCTGTTACCATAAAATGAATTCCAAGTGGATATATATTCCCAAGATAGAATTCGGTATTAAATGCCATTCGTGGGTGATATTAACACACACACATATATATATATATATATATATATATATATATATATATATATATATATATATATATATATATATATATATATATTCCTCTTGTCTCCCTGATTCAGTTTTCCTTCCACCTGTGTGGCATGAGGAAAGGTACATTGAGGTGGTAAGTCGAATTACGTTCAGTGTTTGTCCTCTCGTGAGCCTCCTCAATCCTGACTCTTTTCTCCTAAAAGGGTTAGGAAAACCTTGTTTTAAGTACCTGGAAATCTATTGTCGTTTTTCTGAATTATTTCAATCATACTCAACTTAAAATTTCAATAAAGCTACCACCATTTAACCCAACGATTGACCGTTTAATCCGTGATTACTATTCTTGACCTCCCCAGTTATTTTGATTAAAACTTTTGCCAGCCAGAAACTGATGGATATTTACATAACTTGAGGGACATTGAATAATATAAACAAGAGCAATCAGAGATGTCAGACCTCCGCCAATAAGTAGTGTCAGCATTCTACTAAAGAGTATCGACATCACCTCCCACTTTTCATATGTTGACTGTGTTGTGAATAGTGAAAAGTGCAATGTTGATTCAGAATTGTGATTTTGATCCATAACGCCACCAAAATTTGAAAGTTTTTGATAATCGATGCTCTATCTGAAATCAGTTATGCGAAACGTTTGAGAATTTATGGATCAGGTAAAGCTCTACGGTAGAGTTGATTGAAATGCATTCTGGGGTGTGCTGTGGATGTAGAACATTAAAGGTCTTTTTGTTTAGGACAAATAAGGGTTTCTACTGTGAGAGTGATGTGTACATTAGAATATGTAAACATAAGAAGGAAAAAAAGTAAAAGTGGGTGTAAGAAAATTGAGCGTTGTTTCCTTAGTATTTTGATAAATGAGGGGAGGGATGCTATAAGTTACATAAGGTTTTAGATGCAATTGCTATGACAAATTTCATGGACAGTTTATTGTGATATGGTTCTTTATTTTCAGATTATCCAATGTTGACTGGGCGTAATAAAGAGAATACCGCAGAGTGTATTAAAAATCATTACAATGTATAAGGATGCATGAGTGAAATAAATGAAGAGCTTATTAGGATAACTCCTTCTTGTATAAAGTTAGGGAAGCTTGCATTCGACGAACAAAGAATTTGAAATTGTGATAAATTGTTTGTACAGTATGTGTAATGTGAGAAGGATTGAACGGGTTAGATATATAAAGATATACACAAGAGGTGAAAAAGGTTAGTATAAGTAAGGTAATAGAATCAGATGTTTCAAATGGTTTTGCCATACAGGAAGGTTAGAGGACAACTATTTACTGAAAATAAATCCTAATTTTGAAGGGTTGGGAAGGATTAAAGTAAGACTTGGATATTTTGGTTAAGGGTTTCTTATGAGACATTTTTTTTTCCCGAAGTTTGCAAGTAATTCTAAGAATATTAGTACTGTTGACCTCCCCTTTCAATGTTATTGCTGACAATGTCCATACTAAAGTACGTTAAGTGTCGGAATGGTGGAATGATGCCAAATATTGAAAACTTCACTGCATGCATAAATTTCTTTTAAACTTAGTACTGATCTATCCTGTAACAAAAACACGTCCAGCTAGCATCAAAAGAACGCCGATACTCGGGGGAAATCTT
>NC_090746.1:42968310-42970810 GCF_036898095.1 Palaemon carinicauda | reverse complement strand
TTCATATTGTCACCTTTACAAAATATATAGTATTTACCAAATATTGCTATTTACCATCTTTTATTTTATTTTATTTTATTTTTTTTTTTTTGCAACTTGTTCACTTACATTCAAGCATTTGTTTTTATGGTTAACAATGTGCGGCGACCAATTCAAAAACCTCCTAGTCGGCAAATTTCTAGATAAACAAGTAAATAAACAAATGAACAAATAAGTAATAAATATAATTAATCTTAACTTCGAACTACATTTGAAAAAAATACCTTCAAATTTTCTATAAAGAATTGAAGGCATTTTATTTTTTTACAATAATTTTGGAATTTGTCAAGAGAAAAAAAAAAAACATCACTTGCTTATTTGGATTTATCGGTTTGAAACGGATAGAAAAGTTTTGGTATCTATTTCGTTATAACGTAAACTTTGGGTAAAAAAGGCATATGTAACAAGGACGTATTTATAATGTAATATATAATTACAGATTAGCTATTTTTCCTGAGAGGACTTCGTTTGCAAAGAAAAATATGTTAAAATCAAGATGTTTTTTTTGGTTTGTCCGTATACATTTTGTATTACTTTACAAATACATACTATTCTATTGAAATGTTTGCTTTCACATATGTTTCTTGAAATATTGCAATAGTCCCTGGAAAATTTTTTGAAAGTTTGAATATGTTTGACCACCCATATAAAAGCTTAACGTAGATTTATGTTGAGCGTAGCGTGAAACAGGGGGTTTTGGTCCCCTATGTAAGAACTGCCCCGAGTTGAGAGTGGTCGTTATGTTCTTGACATAGCCCAAGACATGTGTTATCAGGAAATGTGAGTTAAAAAGGTTATCAGGATATGTGAGTTAAAAAATTAGCAGAAAATATCCTGGGGTGGTCCTGGCACCCGGCTTAAAATGATTACTAAATATTCTAAAAACCATCGCACTGAGTCAATTGAACAATGGTGTCAGATACTTATATCAAGATTATGAGCATGGAGTTTAATAAGCGTTAGGTTTTTATCCATCAGTTTAGGATAAAAGTCAGATTCTGAAGTACAAACATGTAAACAATTTTCAATGCACTGCCGACCTGAAGTGCTTAAAATAACTTCCTTAGAAATAGCAGGTCTCAAAAAAAAAAAAAAAAAAAAAAAAAAAAAAAAAAAAAAAAAAAACTTTCTCAAAATTTTATTCTTTTAACGATATTAGATGGGAGACTGCCAGTTTTTCATTTTTTTTCAATATTAGTTTCATCCTATAGCCAACATGAAATAACTTCACGTTGCTTCTGGTCTCCCTGTGGACATATACTGTATATCAGAGAAATCAGTAGGCTAATATCACCCAAAATCAAACCAAAGAAAGGTAAATTCTAGAGAAACCGACATTTTTAAAATCACTATTGATAGAAAGGCGACCAGAAATAACCAGGGTAATCTATCTAGGTGCCATGTTCTCGACGTGGGCTGTCAACTGCCTCCACCTGGTTTTGTCTCTAGCTCTCTGTATAAATTGTCCAGCTGCTATATTCTCATTTACATCTTCCAGTAAGCTGTTCAGAAAACCAGGATAATAAAACTAGAAAAATAAACACAGGTACCATAAAAAGAGAAACGATACAATACGAACTGAAAATTCTAAGCTAAAAAGGGAGAAAAACATTGCTTATAACCTTGAAATTGAGATCTTTAAGGGACACCCATCCCTCGTCCCATTAGTACTATATATTCTAGATAGTTTTTGTCCATTTGTTTACGAACTTGAGCCCAAAATTAGTTCTCATTCAAATATAATTCGGTTTTATCTATTGAAATCTTTTGTGTCTTGTTCCTTAAAAATAGCGTGACTTTAGTATTTTTCTTCCTGTCGTTTCATAAATCGCACTATAAAGACGTAGCGCAACAGATTATCGGTAACTAGATAATATCTGCTTAGTTAGAGATGAAGTTTGCAATTTTAACACTGAAATGGATAACGCGGGGTCAAGCTGCCAACTAATCATAAAGAGTTCATCTGTAACATAACTGGTATGGAATGAACACCTTGGCCCCCAAATCTTTTACTCTCACTATTCTCTCCCACTCTCACCCCTTCTCGCTCTCACCCCTTCTCACTCTCACCCCTTCTCGCTCTCACCCTTTCTCACTCTCACTCCTTCTTGATCTCACCACCATCAGACTCTCTCTCTCTCTCTCTCTCTCTCTCTCTCTCTCTCTCTCTCTCTCTCTCTCTCTCTCTCTCCACGATAAATGATAAAAGATAACTTCAAGTTTATATCCCCCACTTACATAAAACTTAATTTAAAAGTAAATATCATCTTGAGAAGCATTACAAGTTCCATTCTCTAGAGCCATGATGTTCGTGAAGTGAATATTTATCTCACTGAGAGTTGGAATTGTTGAAAGACAAACAGGAAAGAATGGAAGTAATAATGTGCTTTCTGGAAGGGTTAAAAGATTTTGCTAGGTTTGGATAAATTGATAAATTCCAAGAATTTATATGATAAGAAGT
>NC_090746.1:42953310-42960810 GCF_036898095.1 Palaemon carinicauda | reverse complement strand
GCTATAGATAAATAGGTCATTACTGTCCATGGTGATGATGATGAGATCCATACCTTAATGTATATTGTCCGATGACCAGTGCTGTTCCCAGAACAATCTGGATCTTCTCCCAGCACATGCCTACACCTCCTTGGATGCGATCAGCTTTGCCTCATGGAGCCGGGCTTGCAGATATGCTCAGGTGAATCTCTGCAACCTTGAACGCACATGTTTCTTCTTAAAGCTCTCCACATGTTCCATGGCGTTCACCCCTGGAAGGGCAGGTGGAAGCAGGATGACCTCATGCCCCTATGACCCGATGCCTTTATCAACCGTATATCGAGGTTTTGACTGGTTCTCCTTCCAGATCAACGGCAGCTTTGAGTGTGTTGCATGTGGTGGGAATGATAGCCTGCGGCACCCAAGCCATTTCACAATCTGCTTTTCTAATGGCAGTGGTGGGGCAACAGCTCTCCTCTGTCACCTGACTATGGTAGGGTACATTGTGCAGAACACCACCGATGGCTCAGCAAGTACAGGCTGTGATTTCACCCAGCTTATGAATATGATGTTGTTCATTTCGCCATGGCAGTTTCCTATTTTGTTCTTGGCAGGGTAGGACAGAACATATTCACCAATGAATCCTCTATCTGTGCCACCTGCTACTACCACTCACCTTCACCAGGAGGCTCTTAACAGCTAAAGGTGGCACTGGTGCTAGGTTGTGATGTGTCCGCCCACTCTGTACTGTGGTGCATCCAGGTAGCAAACAGCCTCTCGTCGACGTAAATCACCCGTCTCCTCTCATTCCGATGCTTCCTGTGTTATCGAAAAGCATTAACACGATGCCCAACATCTAAAGAATCCTTCTTCATGTACACTTTCCTCTGTGAAGTCTTATACCTGAATCTCATGTTGTGAAGTAATCAGTACACAGTCATCTCTGGGATTTACTCAGGGATGATATTAGTCCTCTTTAACTCTTCAGTCAATGTGCCAGTAGTGAAGGTTTATTTGGTATCAAACTTGCTATGTGCTGTACATGATGGCAAATGGCATGAACAGTGAAATTGTCAAAGACGGGTGTGGTGGCAATGTCTGTGTATTTTCCAGGGAGTGTTGTCGGGGTAGTGGGTGTCATGGGAGGGGTTGACGACCCAGAATGCAAGTGCATGCTGTGCTTCAGCAGCTTCACCATCATCCGCACAGCATTCACAGTGTGGTGAAGACAAACATTTAGATTAATCTGCTTATAATATTTCATTATAATTGTCAAACCATCATCTGTAATACGGACATTAAAGGGATGACATTAAATCTTCTTGTGACAATAAAATATGAATGCACGTTTCGTACCCATTCACACTAATCCGCAATTTCTTGGCTGCTTTCTCTCGATTGAAGCAGTGTAGAAGTCACAATGCAATTGCAGTCTTAAAATCCTGATTGCAATGGAGTATGTTGGACATAGCTGCAATGAGCCACTTCTTTCATACAATAAGGGAATACTACCTGCTTGTGGCTCATGAGGATAATGTATATATGAAGTAATGAGGAGGGGGGGGGGTAGAAAAAAATTGGTAGATCACATATTTGCACCACAGAAATAGAAGGAATTCCACTATTGTAAATAAAAAAAAAAACACAGAAAAAAAAATATTATGAAAAGATATCAAATCTTTAGACAGAAAAATAGAAAGGAGAGAAGTAGAAATACAAGGAAACGAGAGTGGTAGAGGTAGAAAATAGAAAAATAGAAGAAAAATTACAGTAAAATACTTAGTGAATATTGTGAACGAAAACACAGAGACAACATGAGAGAGAGAGAGAGAGAGAGAGAGAGAGAGAGAGAGAGAGAGAGAGAGAGAGAGAGAGAGAGAAAGGGGGGGGGGGTAAGGGAAGTAGTGTGGAGAAGACAGGGTACTTTGTTTTTACGCCACAGCCTCACCTGTTAAAATCCCTGCACTAGTGTGGTTGGTGTTGGCTGTGACGCAATGAAAGTCAAGAGTAACCGCCGTTCTTAAATACATTTATCAATGCACTATAGCATTAACACTTTTAGAAGGGTAAGAAATAGCCAGTGCTACTATATTATGCTGGTGTAATTGATTGTTTCAAAGATCTTAGCAATAAACCTGGGATCCAGGCAGCAGAGACGCATAGTAGTATTGTTGGCCCTGAAGAGTGCAACTTTGCTTATCATATCAATACGCAAACCCTTTCACCACAATATGGTATCCCCACTCAGAATTATGATGGAAGCCAATCTATTTTTTGTTCGTAACACCAATACCCTACTAATAACGAACGCTATGTTTAGAGTTGCCAGACCAGAGTTTTGGACTAGTTTGTCTCATCAATTGGCTCTATACAAAATAAGTTCAAATTTAGCTATAATACGCATGCGTTTCATTCACGCTAATATAGTGTAACGTTATTGCTTTTATTTTATCTCCTGCTCTCCTATGCACTGATGATAGAAACCTGTTTAAGCATTCTATAGCATGTTTTATAATGTTGGAAATGTTTGTCATTCCTGGTCTTAACTATCTGTATAAAAGCTCGTTATCTTGTTCAATACACTCAATTGCATTCATCTCGCACACTTATGACCACAGGAGTAGCTACTCCATATTGCCTATTTGCCCATCCATTCGCTCTACCCTCTTTACAGTGCCGCCCACCAAACCTGACTCTTCGACACACACCACCTCAATGAAACTCTTGCATAAAGGGCGTGACTTACTCAAGCAGAAAAGCAGACTATGTCCTTGCGGGGATTCCCGGGGACACTATCCAGGAAATATCCGATTGGCTTTGCTACCAAGGGGACACCTTAATAGAGTATTACGCCCTCAAAAATTTACCACCTGGAGTGGTACTCATTATAGCTAGCCACCCATAGAAGCTAAACTTTTTCAACTCTCTCAACAACTGTTGGGGAACTGAACGGCCTCACTTGCCCTCAGGGATATGACGAGTATCCCTCACTTAGAACCTGGCACAAATGGGTCTCCTCAGGAAGTGGAGCGACTTTGCGCCCTTTCGATGCAATGCCTACCCGAACCTGTACGTGCAGCCATCCCCGATGTCGATATTTTGCCCTTGAAGGATCTGATGACTAAAATTGATGCCCTTATAGACAGCCACTTCATTACTTTCAAGACCTCCAACAATGCCTCCAATCCTGACAGAGAGAACAGCTATTTTATACTGACCGAAGTAGAGATGAATGCAGTAGACAAAATCCCACCCTATGATGTGCTGGAGCTGCGACAATGCTGCCTACCACCCACACATGCTGACTCTTGCTCACTCCCCAACCAATGACCTCTATAGCCACTTAATGACGCCCATCAGCCGCAGTTATGCTACTACCACTCCAAATTCAGGGCGGCCTTGAAGAAATATGTAAACAATGGCCAGTGACAGAAAAAAAAAAACTAATTTTATCTTTTCACTTGATGCAGGTACGGGCATGCAATTTCTGGTAGACACTGGTGCTTGCCATTCTCGTCTATCAATTCTAATCTCAAGGACATGACATAGTCATTCTAAGCCTTCTGACGTTCACCTGGTAGATGCAAACAGATCTGTGATCCCCATCAACACTATCATTTGGGTACGCCAAATATCATAGGAATTTTCATGTTGCTGACTTCACATTTCCAATCATTGGTGCATATTTCCTCACCTATTTCCACCTTCTGGTTGATGTTGCTCATCAATGGTTAGTCATGCTGACTGCTACTCATCGACACCTCTTCAACACACCTCCAACCTCGGTCTCCACATTAGCACATCCATGGATGCCTACACCCACCTCTCATCACGTCCTACCCAGAAGTCTACTGTCAAGAACTTTGACTATGGTTCCATACAAGCTGGCATTTATCACTCTGTGTTTGCTAGATTCTGGCGTCTAGCCACAAATCGTTTGGCAGCTGTTAAAAGAACGTTAGCTGAAATGGAAGAAGTGGGCCTTTGGCAAAAGTCCTGAAGCCTGTGGTAGTCACCCCTAGACATTGTCTTGAAGAAGGATGGCTCCCTGTGCTTTTCTGGGGATTACTGGCATCAAAACATGCAGTTGGAAGTGGATCACTACCACCTCCCAACAATACCAACGTTACCTCTTATTTGCACAAAAGTAAGCTGTTCTCCAAATATCATTGGAATTTTCATGTTGCTGACGTCACATTGCCAATTCTTGATGCATATTTCTTCACCTATTTCCACCTCCTGGTTGATGTTGCTCATCAACGGTTAGTCATGCTGTCTGATACTTGTCGACACCTCTTCAACACACCTCCAACCTCACTCTCCACACCAGCACATCCATGGAGGCTTACACACACCTCTCATTACATCTTACCCGGAAGTCTACTGCCAAGAACTTTGCCAATGGTTCCATACAAGCCAGCATTTATCACTCTGCGTTTGCTAGATACAGGCGTCTGGACCCAAATCATTTGGCAGCTGTTAAAAGAACGTCCACTGAAATGGAAGAAGTGGGCCTTTGCCAAAAGTCCTGAAGCCTGTGGTAGTCACCCCTAGACATTGTCCTGAAGAAAGAAGGCTCCCTGTTCCCTTCTGGGGATTACAGGCATCTGAACATGCCAACGTTACCTCCTACTTGCACTAAACCAAGCTGTTCTCCACACTCGACCTCTTGAAGGGGTATTTCATGTGGACAGATGACATTAACAATACCGCAATCACAACCCCCTTTTGGACTTTCACATTTAACCACTGGTTTGTATTTTTAACACTGGGGCAACCTTTCAACGTCTTGTGGATGGTATCTTAGGAGACCTCCTATTCTGTGTATGTTTATGGATAACTTACTTCCTCCAAAGAGGATCACCTCGGTCACCTATGCTTTGTTTTCGACCGCTTGCAACAGAACACATTTGTGGTCCGGTAAGACAAGTGTACCTTTGGCGCCTATGAAGTATTGTTCTTAGGACACCCCATCACTCCGGAAGGTGTCCACCTCCTCCCTGAAAAGGTATCAGCTGTAGAGATCGTTCCCACCCCCTCGACCGTCAAAGGGGTACAAGAATTCTTGAGCATGATAAAATATTATCACTGGTTCTTGTCAGCCACTACTGCCACTCATGTCCTCTCTACAACTCCCTCAAGGGCAAGCCAAAAGACCTAAAGTGTAGTCCTTTTCATGAAGCAGCCATCTCCAACGCAAAGAATTCCATATCAACTGCTGCTTCTTTCAACTTTCTCATGCCATATGCTCCTCTCCTTTTCTCCACCGATGCCAGTAACGTAGCTGTTGGCCTTCCTCATCAGAAAATTGTCCAATTTGGAATATGACTACTCCAACTTTGACCATGAATTGTTATTGGTACTTTTGGTTGTCTGTCACTTTTGCTACTTCATAGAGAGTACATCCTTCGTTATTCACATGGAACATATGCCCCTGGTGCACACCTTCACTCGACAGTCCTACACCTGGTCCGTATATCAACGACGACACCTATCTACCTTGGCTGAATACAACTACACTCTTTAACATGTCCCTGGGAAAATAAATCCTGTTGCTTATACCCTGTTAAGAAACACATTGGCCACCATTCACCTAGGATGGGATTACAGCACCTTGGCAGAAGCCTAACGACAGCATCCAGAGTTCCAAGTTTTCAGTACATCCTGCATATCCCTCTGTTGGGAAGACGTAGCAAAATTTGGAATCAACATCACCATCATCATCATCTCTTCCAACGCCTACTGACGCAGAGGTCCTCGGTTAGATTTCGCCAGTCATTCTAAAGCTTTTAATTCTATACTTCTCCATTCTTCATCTCCATCTTCACGCTTCATAGTTCTGAGCCACGTGGGCCTGGGTCTTCTAACTCTTCTAGTGCCTTGTGGAGCCTAGTTAAACGTTTGGTGAACTAATCACTTTTGGGGAGTGCGAAGAGCATGCCCATACCATCTCCATCTACACCATGCTCTCATCCATATATGGCAATTTACAATGATTCTCTTCTTCAATAGTAAATTTTATGGAGTATACTAAACTATTGAACTTTTCCAAAAAGATATTTAGATTCTCATATGTAGGCCAAACACAAAAAATATTGTCAACATAACGAAACCAAAGAACCCCTTTAGGCAAAATCGCTGGTAACGGTTTAACTTCGAACAATTCCATTTAAAGGTTACCGAGTACTTCTATACAATGAACACTTTTACTTATATCAAAGACTTATTCAAAATATTCAAAGTAAATTTAGTTTTTAAAAGTTCAGGAACAGTAATGAATGTCTTAATAAATAATTCTCCAAATTATAGTGATGGCTCTATTTACATAATTCCATGTACTGGGTGTGACAAGAAATATTTGGGTCAAACCGGAAAACTGCTTAACAACCGTATTAAACAACATCGATATGCAGTTAGGACAGGACAAATGTCTAGTGCCTTGTTTGTCCACATGAACGATTTTAACCACTGTATTGACTGGAAAAACTCCTCGGAGATTTTATTTTGTAAAAACCTTGTTAAAAGAAATATTATTGGATCTGCTTTTATTAAATATTTTGATAATCAAATTCTAAATCTCAGCTCTGGGCTTTTTAAACTAGACTCTCATCTTGTTAATTAAATTGTAAAGAAGTACAATGTTAACACTTAATTCAACGCTTGTTATATTAAAGGTATTTTATTATAAAACGACAATTGTTTATTCATTTCTAACGACTATTAAATATTTTAGCATATTGATGATGCTTTGCTTGTTTGTGGCCTTTATTTCAGTTTTGGTAAGTTTCTTTATTTTATGATTTTATTTTCTATTTTACTTTGTACAATGAAGAAGTGAACATAATACACGAAAGCGCTTGGTAACTGGTCTTTTCCTTTCCTGTCTCCTGTGGATTTTACAATTTAATATCTGCTACGTGCAGTTTTGTGACTGACAAGTAATGTATATATATATATATATATATATATATATATATATATATATATATATATATATATATATATATATATATATATATATATATATATATATATATATATATATATTATAACATATATTCATGACAACTAACGTAAGTGTTGTGCCTCTAATTATTGCAATCAATTAGGTCTGCTCAGCATATTTTCATTCACCCACACTCTTAACTCCCATTCATCAAGTTTTACCTCAGCATGTCGCATTCTACAAAATTATACTAAATATTCTGGAGGTCACTTCATTTTCAGCCAGTATCATCTCAGCGGTTATTCCATCGTAACCAGGGCCTTTTATAGGTCCTCATAATTTGTTATTGAGATTGACAATTATATGCATGGCATCTGATTTTATCCTGCTAGAGATTGATAATGAGAAATTCTTTATGTGATATCATTGCTATTCGGACATATTGTTTTTCCAGTACATACTAAACATTCATAGCCTACATGTAGTTATAGATGAAAGTCTTAGTAAAAGGATTATTTGCGAAATTCATTGTGTGTGTTTTTTCCGGGCAAGGAAGTTATTCATCTCCTGCTATT
>NC_090746.1:42930810-42948310 GCF_036898095.1 Palaemon carinicauda | reverse complement strand
GCAGTTTTCATGTTGATATCTTTCCTAGAAAAGCCACAGCAAACGTTCATTTCGGTATAGGTTGAATTATTATTTTTTGTGATAGAGTAAATTGTTCCTGGAATAATATACATATCCAAATGAAAATTTCAGGGATTGATGGGAAACAGTTTTTCTGTTCCTACCAAATTCCATGGTAATATATACAATTGAAAAGACACAGCTATCATGTAGCCTTCGTAAATGTGATGTTAAATGTAGCAACAATACAGAGAATTGCGTGATAGTGAGCCCCCATCAACGAGGGATAATGCTGATCTCATGAACAATATCCGTCCCGATTTGAGCTAGTTTTTATTATTATTATTATTATTATTTTTATTATTATTATTATTATTATTATTATTATTATTATTATTATTATTATTATTACTAACTATGCTACAACCCTAGATGGAAAAGCAGGATGCTATAAACTAAGAGCTCGAACAGGAAAAAATAGCCCAGTGAGGAAAGGGAAAAATAAACTACAAGAGAAGTAATGAACTATAAAGTAGAACATTTTAAGAAAAGTAAACAACATTGAAATAGATATTTCAGAGATAAACTATAAAAGAAACAATAGCAAGAGAGATACTGTAGGATGTAATACAGTTATCGGTTGATGGTTTGTTGAATATACATTAGGTGGTAGAATAAAGATCTGAGTAATGTAAAACTTATAGGGTTAGGGAAAGGCTGAGATTAATTATGCCAGTAGCTGTGGAAGATTTATGGATTGAAGATGTAAAGATGTTTAAGAGCTTGAAGAGAGTAAAAACCCTAAGAATGATCAAGGCGCTACCCAGACTTTGTAAGGATTGTTTGGGTAATGGAAAAGTCTTGCGTGGAAAAATTGTTCCGTTGCATGAAGGTTTAGGGGATAAAGACAATTGTAAGAATTATCAGGGTCGAACATTATTTAGTATTGCGGGGAGAGAATTACTGAAGACATGTAGCAAATGTGGATTTCTTTTTTTTTTTTCTTATGAGGGTTTTATAAGTAGTTTGAAAGTAAAGGGAAATGTCTCAAAGCATATATTGACTTTGAAAATGATTATGGCAATTTAGTAGCTATTGAGAATTTATGGTATGGATGTCAAGTTGTTACGAGTAATTGAAATATTTTGTGAAGGAAATAAAGTATGTTCTAACAAAAGAGTGACTGGTTTGTTGTAGAAAACAGGCTATAACAGTCTGACACAAGTGTGTATCATGTCTTCAGCTGTTCAATATCTTTTTGGATGGAATGATGCGAAAGATCAGTGAAAGGAAAGTGTATATAGTGAAAATGTGATATAGGCAATATTTTTCTGAAAGGTATATGAAATGATTGATGATTTTATATGATACTGATTAGGAAGAGTAAAGGAAGTTTCAGGAGCTGGTACACAGTTTTAAATTACCTGCAAGAGGAGAAACTAGAGAGTACACGTGAGCAAGGTTATAGGAGTACAGCATTTAGAAATAAGGACGACTACGTATTCAATTTTATTATAGATTTTGGAACTGAATATATCAAACTATCCTCTATGAGAGTAAAATAGGGATGTTGAATATGAATGTAAGTAAACGGTTGAAACTCGTGAGATAAACGGTTTGGATGGCGCAGATGCTTTATAAAAAAGATAAGTAATGTGAAAAATTAGGTGGTACATAGAAGCTGTGTAAAGCTTAGCATAAGAGAAATGATTAATCAGAGTGATTTAATGGGGTTTGGTTATGTGTAAAATAAAAGACGACAATCTGTTATTAAAAAAAGTTTATAATTGGGATATGATAAGTAATAGGATGAGCAAGACCTCTAAATAATTAGATAAATGTGGTGAAAGGCGTACTAGAAATGAAGGGCATTGGTATCCAAGAAGCTCACCAATACCTACCAAATACGGGTGAATGAAGCAATGCGTCTTGAAAGGGTCGTCACACAGATAATCTTTTTGTACAGATGGGGGAAGGGACTAGTCCAGTAGTTGAAGTATGGGTGTTTGTATTTATTCTAAGGTGTTCTTGAATCGCGAAATGTTTATATATTTGTATTTTTGTGTTTCTGTAGGTTCCATATAATGAAAAAATGATCGATGCTAAGTACTGTAATTTCGTTTCACGGTGTATTTCGATAATATTATTTTTGCTATTTATATTAGAACGTTAAAATTTCAGATGGATACCTTGTCAATGCAAACTTTATTTTGATTGATTAATATTGCAATATTTCCACCAAATAAATGCATAGTTGAATCAACTCTTTTTATTTTCCGTCGTTTTATTATTTTCTAGAATGGAAATAGTTACGAGCTGTGTTGTTTTAATAGAAACATCATGGCTGGGTAGCTAAGCACCTGCTATTTAATAACTTCACAGGAAAGTTCAATAACAGATGGGCATATTTTTTCACCGACAAAATCTCCCAACCTAAGCGCATTAATTTTACAGTTCACCAGGAGGGGTGATAACTTTACAGGGTCGTAGATTAAGTAAAGATTAGCAAAATCTCTCATATTTTCATGCAGGAATTTAGTGGAGAGCGGAGTTCTTCCATTTTATCCTCCCTTTGTGCAAAAAACGTTTGCATAGATGGGTGAATAAACAATTTACTTTGTTTATATTGCGGTCTTTGCTAAAAAACTCAGTGAGGTGTGGCCATTTTGCAATGGTTTTTAAGCAATATTTAAAAGAAATAATTTGGCAGAATGAGTACTAAAACACACAAAGTGTGTGTGTGTGTCTGTTTATAAGTGGATGGCGATGGTGGGAGATTTTGAGGCCCCTAAACGAAATAAGAAAAAAATGATTGAAGCTAGTAGTCTCGATTATTGACGTAGTTGGAATCACACTTGAATAAAAATAAATACATCAAGTTTATATAGAACATGACATCAAGAACATAGAAAGGCGACAATGCAAGGTAAATAGAAAAAACACAGATGAATCTAATATTTTAAAACTTTTATACAAGATTTTTCTCTGGGTAGTGTCGTTAACATGGATTGCTATGGCATAAGTTGACTAGCTAATTGTGTTACCCAGGGCATTATTTCTAAACCCTTTTGAGACTGCATTTTATTCGGTTTGATTTTTATACACGTCCAATTTCTCTGCCAAAATAGGATAATTACCTGCTGAACAGGGGCGATTGCATAGACTTATCGTATTAGCATATTTTTTAGGCTATATGTAATGAAAATAATATATAGTATGCTATTACCATTCTATTACGTTAAAGAAAACTTGGTCAACATTAAAACAACATTTATGAAATGCTAGATACATATGCTATATATTGACTCCTGTTTCTCCAACTGGGTGTTATTGAAGGTTTTCTTGGCCTTATTCATACAAATCCCGTAACAGAAATATCAAGGATAACTTAGATGTTTGGCTTTTTTTTTTTTTTTTTTTTTTTTGTAAAACTCATCCATTATATAAAGTCTCCAGGTGCATGGCATACGATAGGGAATGCTTTATTCTTTCAGAATACCATGAGTTCAAATGTAGATATGATAAGTTACTAGTAGTATTTCTGAATATGGAAAATTAAAATTGGCCGAGTGATAATCAGTATAGTTATTTCTTCTATTTCCTCAAAGAAATTTATGAAAATGACCAGTGAATTGTTGATGGCAACCAAAGCTTATGGGATAAAATTTTCCTTTAAGAGTTCCGGGGATATCATGTTCTTAACGTTACCGAACCTTTAAAGAGAAACAAACTAATGAGATGAACTTCATCTGGAAATTTCATACACACACAGGCACACACATATATATATACATACATACACACACACAAACACACACACACATAAATTCACCAGCATCGTAAGAATATATATATATATATATATATATATATATATATATATATATATATATATATATATATATATATATATACACACTTACGAAGCTGGTCTGATGGAGTGTAGAGACGACTGGGAGAGTCGTCTCGGGGAAGCGTTGATGTGGTGCATCTGAGAGTTGCTTGAAACCCCCCTGATTCGCCTCTTGACATTTCTAACTAGTTGGAAAATCTAACGCCCTTAGGCAGAGGCTACATTTCTCAAATAGTTCGAAACCTTCTGGAATTAGCCAGGTTTCATATATAAAGGTGATGAAGGTTATGTTACCGTTAGATCGAGATAGAACTGCAGCTTCAAAATAGCCTCCTTCCCCTCTCCCTTTCTCTCCCCTGCAAGTAATCCAGTGTAGTTGTTGAAAGTGTTTAATGCTTTTTAGTGTGTGCGCTCCTACGTGACTCTGTGCCATAAAGCAAATCGTGTGTCAAAAAATAGGAAAGACTAATAGGTGATGTTGAATTCATTTTATTAGGGTGAGTGTTGGGTATTGCATAACGTTTTTTGTAAACGGCCCTGTAGGCAGGATAGGTTCTATAATTCATTAAGAGTCAAACTTAAACATTGTATTATTCCAAAATTATTTCAAGCATTTGTATTATTTTCATTGCATTATTTCTTTTCTTGGGTTAAGGTTTATTCAGATATAATAGTTCAAGTCAAGTTATTATATAATTTCAGATCATACCATTTTTGTCTCATTCTAAGTTTAATTCAGAATTAATTTTTTCCAGTGACTTAACTTTCTTATGTAAATTCTTTTCAAAGTATTGTAATTTATATAGAATATATTTGTTTTTGTAAAGAGTGTATTATTCCAATCATCATTATTTATGACCAGATTCCGCTCAATTCCTGTTACGAATCCCTGTGAGTAAAATAAGTTTTAATAATACATAAGAGTAATTACCAAGTTTGATCTTGAGTGTGCTCAAGAAACCTTTTGATATTCAGTGTTTTATATATTGCTGTCTGGGAGTTATTTAAAGTGTAACAGTTTTAATGTAAAAGTAAACAAGGTAATTTGAAATTCGAGAGGTTGATTAACTTGCCAGTCATAGCATATATAACATTATGTGTTTGTTTCCCAGTCACGAGTCAGAGTGTAATATATTTCTAGTGCCCAGACCAGGGAATCATCAACATATGATATACTTTGGTGCCTGTACCCTTGGGATCGAGCGAGTCTGGTTTAAATATTGGTGATATCAGGGCTGTGTTTTTGATTAAAGGTTTTTTTATTAGTATAGTGTTGACAGGGTTTTGAATATTATCCGTATATTATTTTTTAGAGAGGCATTAATGATTGTAAAATTACAAGATGGCACAGTTTAATATCAAAGAGCTTTTAAGTAACCAAAGTGTTCAGAAATTGTCAGAAGCTAATGTAACTAAAGCTCAGTGGCTCTCAATCTTAATGGCATGTGGTGGCCATGCTACGAGTGGGATGAATAGGGCCCAAATCAAGGGTCTAGCCCTAGAAGCGTTAATAAGATCGAGAAAATTGTTGTAAGAGAATATCGTGGCAGCTCGTGAACTGTTGAAGGAAGCTGAGGAAGGAATTTTAGCAAAGCAAGGACCGGCTGGCCCTCAACTGAAGGCATAAAAGCAGGTAAGGATGTAAAAGCTGAGATTCAACATATACAGCAAAAGAGAATTTGATTAGGTTGAAAATGGAAGCAAGGTAAGAAGAAGATGAGAGAGAAGAAAGACAACATGCGAAGGAAATGGAAGAAAAAGAGCGAGAAGAAGCCCGAGAGATTGCAAGACATCCAAATTTGATAGAAGCGAAGGAAATCGCAAGACAGGAAGAAAAAGAGAGAAGACAGACCGAAAAGGAGTTGGAAGAAGCGAGGTATGTGCAGGAGTTAGAACTTTTGCATGCACGGACCCATCTGAAAGTACAGACAGAGACAGAAATGACTCCTGCTAGGCACGAACACGTGTTTAATGTGTCGGAATCCTAGACGTTAATTCCAAGGTTCACAGAAGAGTCCCCAGATGAGTTCTTCGATCATTTTGAAACGGTCAAAATTACGATGAAATGGCCAGATGATAAATGGTCTGCGTTATTGCTGAGTGTGCTCTTCGGGAAGAGCCGCAATGCTTACATATCCTTATCTTAGGACCAGAGGAAGGAGTATCAACAAGTGAAGAGTACCATGCTGCAAGTGTATCAGATGAACCCTGAATATCATAATGAAAGGTTCCGAAGTTTGTAAAAGGATGATCAAATAACTTTCCTGGATTGCGCTTATAAGGTACGACGATGTTTTAAGAGATGGACAGAGGCTGCTAACGTAAAGGAGAAGGCTTATTTGGAAGAATTGATAATACTAGAGCAATATCTGCGAGGAACTCCTGAACACATTTGAATGTACTTGAGAGAGAAAGAGGTGACGAAACTTGAAAAAACCGCTTCGTTGAGTGAAGATTATAATATTATCAGTCGTAAACCCGCCTCAGGCACGATGTTTCAACTGTTGTTCTGACCAAGTGTCAAGTATTCGCCGAATCATGGAAACCAGTTCGGAAATAACTACTGTCCCTAAGCCTAATGTACCATAGCAACAAACATTGAATCGTCCTTCTTCAAATATTGTGAAAGACGTGCAGAAGATTGATATTGTCTGTTTTAAGTGTGGCAAGAGAGGCCATATCAGTAAGGAATGTTGGTCAAACCAACCTAAAGTAAACGCCAATGTGATTAAGGGTAATTCAACTTCACAGAATGCGAAGACTAAGAAGCAGTCGGGAAAAGACGGATGGGAGAATAAACCAGCTAACGTTTAGACGACAAACATGACGAACCCAAATAGCATGGATGCCTTCAATCCATGTATTTATGAAGGTATGTTAGCAGCAATAGATGGGAGTGAGTGTGAACCCCAGTCAGGATATTGCACGACACAGGTTGTAACCATATTGTTATTGCACCAGGAGTACATCCTATGGTTGAACAGTCTCTCATAGGGGACTCAATTATTTTGAAGGGAATAGGAGGTGAGGTCACCCCTATTTGCCGTTTAAAACTGTCATGCGAGTTGGTGACAGGTAATTTTGACTTTGCGGTAAAGGATTCAATGACTGTCGAAGGAGTAGACATCTTGCTGGATAATGAGGATGGTGGAGCACCGTTCGTGCCTTGTCCCAATGTAATGGAGAAACCTTTGAAGTATAGTCCTACGACTGGACTCGAGAAGGACTACCTGTCTCTGTTTCATAGTGGTGTGACTACTAGGAGTACGAAGAAGGAAGTGGCTGCCGAAGAATAAATCGAAGGAGCGATGAACTTAGAAGATTTGTTTTCCAAGGAAGAGGATTCCTTTGATAGTATGCAAGAGGAGAAGTCCCGAGTAAGCCCAAGCGAAAAGGACCGGCAGACGAGTGGACAAGAGGGGAAAAAAACAATGGAACTAGAAGAAATGAACTTGTAGGATTTGTTTTCCAAAGAAGAGGATTCCCTTGATGATAAGTAAGAAGAGAACTCAAGAGCAAGCCCAAGCGAAGAAGAACAACTGACTAGTGGACTAGATGATGAAGGAGAAAAAGAAATTGAAGGAGCAATGAACTTTCATGATTTGTTTTTTGAAGAAGATTCCCTTAATGGTAAGCAAGAAGAGAAATCAAAAGTAATCCAGAGCAAAAGGGAACGACAGACGAGCAGAGAAGTACTCAAAGAAGAAATGGACTTAGAAGGTATAGAAAATTCAACATTAGAAGAAGAAGTGAGTAGGAAAAGGCTGATAAGATTTTAACGGAAGGATGCATCGTTAACCGAGTTATTATACCGTGTGTTGGACGAGAACAGTCTCCGACCTGTTATTATCTTATAGATGGGTTGCTTATGAGAAAGCATAAACCCGCCAATATCCCTGGGAATGCCGAATGGCAGATTTATTGGCAGATATTAATTCCCAAACCATTGAGAAAACAGGTGATCGTGATAGCGCACGAGACGGAACATATGGGGATAAGGAAGACAATGGAGAAGATGATGAAGCACTTTTTCAGGCCTGGCATCCATAAGGACGTGAGCCAGTTTTACCGTGCATGTCACGTATGTCAGACGGCTGAAAAGCCCAATGAGTGCATCAAGGAAGCTCCCTTATGCCCGATGGAAGTACGAGAAGAACCCTTCAGGAAAGGACTGAAGAAAATGATAGCAGAAAAATGGAGGGATCGACAGAAAATAGGAAAATGTGTCAAGAATTTGAGGAATAGAATCGGCAAGTTAATGAAATCTTCCTCAGAAGGCATGAAAACGAGTCAAGAACGAGCGGAGAAAAGGTATGGTATGAAGAGTATGAGCAGACGGATTGCAGTAGGACATCAGGTGTTGGTCTACGCATCGGAGAGAAGGTTCCCTCTTGCCAACGAGTTACAAGAACCATTCCAGATTTTGGAGGAAAGCAGTGACAAGACCTACGTTATCGGGATATCAGGAGAAAGGAAAAATAAAAAAAGACCATATTAACTTTGAAACCAAAACTTCAAGCACTGTACTTCACCGAGAAACTCCTTATCCAAGTGTATGCAATGGATAACGGCATAGAAGCTGTCTTATTACAAGAAGATAAGGAAGGAATTCTTTACCCTGTATGCTTTATGATGTCGAAGCTGAAGAAGAAGCAATGAGTCAACTCGACAGCTGAAAAGGATCTGTTAGCGTTAGTCAAAGCGATAAGGAAGGTTGGAATTTATGTAAGTCGACCACAAAATGAAGAAATTACATTGTATTCAGATCATAATCTTTTAACTTTGGTGAATAAGATGAAATATAATAATCAAAGGTAACTAGGTGGTCCTTAAGTTTGCAACTGTATTGTATTAATGTAAAACATATATCAGGTAAAGATAACGTGGGTGCAGATTCAAACCCAAAATAAATCATCTTTTTTGGGGGGAGCTATCTTACGAAGCTGGTCTAGTGTAGAATAAATATCGTTGTTTATTATTAATTTCATATATAATTCATATATTGTTTTCATTTGTGTATTGAAGAGATGGTACGCATTCCGTAAAATGAGCTCCTCTCATGTAGATACAAGTATTTTATGTAAATTACGTGAGACTTTCGTCGTGAATTTCATTGTACTTTTTTATTCAAGCTAATATACTGTATATGAAAATACGTATTTTTTAAGAATTAACTTTTTATTTCACGTATGTTTGCTACAAAGTCTTACGTAGTCTATTTAAAAGTGTTGGAGGATTCGTGTGAGATAGGAACAAGGTTTAGGTAATGTTCTTTTATATTTTATGAAGTATTGCATCATGTTTGATAGAGAATGTTCAGTGACATGTGCTTTGGAAGATTCTTTATCACTTGCTTTCAAAATTCTGAGAATACCGGGTGAGAGGATGTTACCTTTTGTCTTTTATTTTGGAGACAATAGGTAGGCAGAGCTAGCTGGGAGAGTCGTATCACGGGTGCGTTGATTTGTATCTGAGAGTTGCTTGAAACACTCCTGACTTGCCTCTTGATATTTTTATCTAGTTGGAAACTAGGCAGAGGCTACGCTTCCCAATTAATTTGGAACCCTCTGGAATTAGCCAGGTTTCATATATAAAGGTGACCAAGGTTAGGATACCGTTAGATCGAGATAGAACTGCTGCCTCAAAATAGCCTCCTTCCCCTCTCCCTCTCTCACCCGTAATTAATTCAGTGTATTTGTCGAAAGTGTTTAATGCGTTCTAGTGTGTCCTCTCTTAGGTGACTATGTGCCCCAAAGCAAATTGTGTGCCAAAAAATACGAAAGATTAAAAGGGGATTTTGAATTCATTGTATTGGAGTGAGTGTTAGCATTGTATAACGTTTTTTGTAAATAGCCCTGTATGTAGGATAGGTTTGTAAAGTGATCTGGTTAACTATTATTCATTAAGAGTCAAACTTAAACATTGTATTATTTCAGAATTATTTCAAGCATTAGTATTATTTTCATTGCATTACTTCTTCTCTTAGGTTAAGGTTTATTCAGATATAATAGTCTTTCCAGTGACTTACTTTTGTTTTGTACTCTTTTCAAAGTGTTGTAATTTATATTGAATATACTTATTTTTGTAGAGTGTGTATTATTCAAATCATCATTATTTAGGACCAGATACTGCTTGATTCCTGTTAAGAACCAGTGCCACAGTGAGTAAAATAAGTTTTAAAAATACCCAAGAGTAATTACCCTGTTTGGTTTTGAGTGTGCTTAAGAGACCTTTAGATATTCAGTGGTTTATATATTACTGTCTTGGGGTTATTTAACGGTCTCAGAATTTTGGTATTAATGTTTTAAAGTGTAACAATTTTAATGTAAAAGCAAACAAGGTAATTTGGAATTCGAGGGGTTGATTAACTTGCCTGTCTTAATATATACAACATTAAATGTTTAGTTCCCAGTCACGGGTCATAGTATAATATATTTTTTACCACCCGGTCCACAGGAGCCATATCATATAATATATATATATATATATATATATATATATATATATATATATATATATATATATATATATACATACATATATATATATATATATATATATATATATATATATATATATATATATATATATATATATATATATGTATATATATATATATATATATATATATATATATATATATATATATATATATATATATTTTATACACACATATATATATATATATATATATATATATATACTATATATATATGTATATAAATACAATATATAAATATATATATATATATATATATATATATATATATATATATATATATATATATATATATATACATATATATATATATATATATATATATGTATATATATATATATATATATATATGTATATATATATATATATATATATATATATATATATATATATATATATATATATATATATATATATACACATTACATAATGGTTCCCGGGTCTGGGCTCCAAAAATATACTATATGATGGTCCCGTGTCTGGGAACAAAAATTATAATGTTATATATATTATGGCCGGCAAGCTATTCAACCTCTCGAGTTCCAAACTCACCTGTTTGTTTTTACTTTAAATCTGTTACACTTGAAAATATTAACACCCAAATTCTGAGACAGTTATATAACTCCCAGACAGCACTATACAAAACACTGAATATCCAAAGGTCTCTTAAGTACTCTCAAAACAAAACTGGGTAAATATTCTTAAGAATTATTTAAAACCACCTCCTTTTTCAATTCATTTATAGGACACGAGCGAGTATGAGATAAACAGTGGTGATTTAAGTAATATACTCTTCACAAAAATAAATATATTCTATATAAATTACAACACTTTGAAAGGATTTTACATAAAAAAAATCACTCAAAGTATGGTCTGAATAAAACTTAGACTAAGACAAAAGAAATATAATACCCTGAGAATTATATATATAATCACTTTACTTGAAATATTAAATCTGAATAAACCTTATACTAAGACAAAATAAACAATTACTCTCTGAAAATTGTAAAATCATTTGACTCGAAATAATAAATTGGCATAAAACCTTTGACTAAGACAAAAGAAATAATTACACTCTAATGCTTAAACTTTTAAAGAACTCACATAAAGGAACTGACAAACTTACTAACTTCACGTATTTACCCAGTACCAACACTCACCACAACACAATATATACAAAATCAACTTTTTCATCTTTCTTATCGTTTCAACATACGATTTACTTTGGGGTACAGAAGGAAGTAGTATCAAAAAATTAAAAGGGGTGTGCTGCAAGTGTATCATATGACCCCTGCATACTATAATGAAAGATTCCGAAATTTGCTAAAGGACAAGAAAATTACTTTCCTGGATTACGCTTATAAGGTACGAGGCTGCTTTAAGAGATAGATACAGGCTGCCAAAGGGAGAGAGAAGGCGGATTTAGAAGAATTGATAGTGCTGGAACAATATTTACGAGGAATTCCGCTGGAACAATATTTACGAGGAATTCCTGAACATATTCGAACGTACTTGAGAAGAAGAGAGGTGAAGAAACTGGGTAGAGCCGCTTTGCAATGTTAAGATTATAATATTATCAGACGTTAACCCTCCTCGGGTTTCAGGTATTCCCCGAACTATGGAAACCAGTTTAGTAATAACTATGGGAACAAGTTCGATAGTTATAGCCGAGGTACCACTGGTACTATTGCAAAGCAGAATATGCAGAATGTGATGGTACCACAACAACAATCATCAAATTTTCCTCCTTTAGGTGTTGTGAAAGACGTGCAGAACAATAATAACATCAGTTATAAGTGTGGCAAAAAAAGGCCATATCAGTAAGGAATGTTGGTCGAACTAACCAAAAGCAGTTGCCCAAGTGGTTACAAGCAATTCAACTCCTCAGAATACGAATACGAAGAATCAAACAGGAAAGGTCGACGAGGAAAATAAACCAGTTAACGTTTACATGGCGAATAGGACAACCCAAAACAGCGTGGATGCCTTTAAACTGTATATTTATGAGGGTATGTTAACCGCTCTGGATGGGAGCAAGCAGATCCCGGTCAAGATATAGCACGACACGGGATGTAAACATAGTTTGGTGACGAGGCGTACACCCGATGGCCATATAATCTCTAACAGGAGATTCTGTCATTCTGAAGGGAATAGGTGAAGAAGTGACTACTATTTTCCGTTTGAAACTGCCATGTGAGTTGGTGACAGGTCATTTTCCTTTTGTGGTAAAGGATTCACTGTCTATCGAAGGAGTAGAAGTCCTACTAAGATCAGCCAGACATTCTAAAATATCTGTGCTTCTGCCAGTCCTCTCTCCAGCGTCTATCCAGCCACTACATATTTCTTCTCCAAATTCCAATGTGCATGGTGTTTCCTCTCAAACGTGAATAATGATTTCTCTCCCACGTATACCGTGAATAGTGTTGTTCAAACGTTGGTGATATTATTGTGTTTAATTTAAAAGGGGAGTGTGTAACTGTAAGTACAATTTATATGGTAAATTTTTAGTGACTGGACCTATGAGATTTGGTTTAAAAGTAAGGTGTATTTATTTTTGGTTAACCGTTCGCTAACCTTGTGTGAGCCCAAAGGATGCAAGAGTAACAGTTACATATACGTAATTGTAATTATTGCTTATTCATTATAATTGTCATTAACTGTCAAAATTGAATCTTTTCATAAATTACTTTCTAGTGAAACAAGTGATTGTATAATCTTTGAAGTGTCATTTTGTCTTAGACTAAGGTCTAGTTCAGATTTAAATTTAAATTTATGGTGATAATTTTGAATTCCTATTTCTATATAGAATATATTTATTTTTTTAGATTGTGTATTACTTCGATCACCAATAATTATTTCAGCGCTTTGCTAGTATCCCCTGACTAAGAACCGAAGTAGGAGGTTGGTTTTAGAATAGTTCCTGTTAAAAGTAAAGTAATCACCCACTTTTTGTTTTGAGTGTAACGTAAAGAAACCTTTAAAAATACAATGTTCATATATATTAACGTCTGGAAGTGGCGTATTATTCTCAGAGCCTGGAGGTATTCTATTGTGTATCAGATTGTGTAAAAGCAGGTGAGTTTGGGAGTACGGGAATTTACGTAATTCGCTAGCTTTAATGATATATATATATATATATATATATATATATATATATATATATATATATATATATATATATATATATATATATATATATATATATATATAAACACTAGTGTACACCATTATCTGGTTACCTGCTAACATATTCTTTCACTGATTAAATAGTTCTGAAATCTGCATGTAAATGGAGTTCATGCACACTCATTCCAAGTAAGAAAGGATAATGTAATTTCATTTGAAGTCTCATCTG
The DNA here is from genome assembly GCF_036898095.1 of Palaemon carinicauda. Taxonomy (NCBI): domain Eukaryota; kingdom Metazoa; phylum Arthropoda; class Malacostraca; order Decapoda; family Palaemonidae; genus Palaemon; species Palaemon carinicauda. The sequence goes on along the minus strand of NC_090746.1, from coordinate 42,934,603 downwards.
TTGGAAATTTCGAGTTCGATTCAAGTAAAGTTATCTGAGATTTGAATTCTCTCTCTCTCTCTCTCTCTCTCTCTCTCTCTCTCTCTCTCTCTCTCTCTCTCTCTCTCTCTCTCTCTCTCTCTCTCCATATTACTGTTTATACTAATGGTCAATCAAGTTCTTGTACAATGTTCTTGGTGTAATACATTTCTTGTTTTTGTTGACCCTATTGTAATTCTTTGGCATATGATAGAAACTTTTCACAAATGTAAATAAGAAAGGAAAAGTATAATATTAAGTACGTCATAAACAGATATACCCTTTCTTCTTTAATTATTTTTACAGGGTTATCTCATTAGTTCCTTTCAAGTCATGTTCTCAGATAAAATAAACTTAGTTATTTGGCTGCTTTTAAAAACGCTAAGAACTTCCCTTGTAAGTTATTTTTGGAGGCATTATAAGATAATAATTGGCAGTAAAGACAAAATGGCCATTCGTATTGCACAAAAAGTCAAGAATAGTTTTTATTATTGTATACATGGGTCATAGGTTTATGCTTACTGATTGGATAATTGCATAATTTTAAAACTTTTTCATATTGAATGGCTTTTTTTATTACGAAATATTATGTGAAGGATTATAATGTGCCATTAAGGACTAAGAAAGAATGAGAGTACTGCTTTGGCAGTTTATACTGCCTGGTTTAGCGTAGGTAGCTGATTTTGTTTTTCAATTAAAGTTACGCGTTCATTTAGATTGATATCCTTTCAGTCTGATGTATAAGGTTTATTAAACAATGAGGTACTGACTCATATGAGTTGCCACTAGATGGCTCTTGTGTAAACTTGCATGCATAGTAACAATTTAAAACAAGAGTAGCGCCAACCTTAGAAAGCCCTGCCATTTTGTCACCAGCAAGCCCTTCGTACTAGTGGTTCATTCCGATCTCTCTCTCTCTCTCTCTCTCTCTCTCTCTCTCTCTCTCTCTCTCTCTCTCTCTCTCTCTCTCTCTCTCTCTCTCTCTCTCTTACTGACGAAAGAATTATATCAGATTAATGATATTATATGTAATGAGTGAGAGGCAGGGTTTTGTATTCCATGTTTAAATGAATGTAAATCATTCTGCGATGAAATAGTATTCTACTCTCTCTCTCTCTCTCTCTCTCTCTCTCTCTCCTCTCTCTCTCTCTCTCTCTCTCTCTCTCTCTCTCATACTTTTGAAAGAATGGTGTAAGATTAACAGAGTATAGGCAATGGGTGAGAGGCAGGGTATTGTATTCGAAGTTCATATGAATGTAAATCATTATACGATACTGTTGTCTCTCTCTCTCTCTCTCTCTCTCTCTCTCTCTCTCTCTCTCTCTCTCTCTCTCTCTCTCTCTCTCTCTCTCTCTCTCTCAAGAAAGTATAATAATGCATAATAAGATTATATTTTAGTAAGAGATAATCAACATAAATACAAATTAAAGCTAAAAAGTTATTTTGATTGTAGAAGGATTGTTCCAGGTCTTAATAGAACTGCAGTTACCCTTCAAGTTTTTAGACCCTATGAAAGAATTAAATCGAGTGATAAAAGAAACACAGCAGGTGAGATATTATTTTGAGTTTGATAGAATTGTCAAATGCTTCACACCTCTTGTTTATTGTGTGTATTATATGTTATGCATTGTTATTCATTTATGATTTTGCGTTTATTGATTATGAATTCGTGTTTTTGTTCGTGTTTTCTGCATCTGCATACTCCAATTATTACTTTTATTTTTCATAGGAGTACAGCTTAGCTTCTACACTGTATATTTGTTCCCATCCAATAAGCTACTAGAAGCAAAATTGGTCTTACTACAATAATATGAGGACATGGCTGTATCTTGATTGTCTCTTCGTCAATCGTCTCAAGTATCTTAATAACACATTAGGGGTTGAGTATAACATTTTCTTATTGTAGTATTATTTTCCAATAATAATGCATGACATCGCAGGAACACTTTGACAAGAATCAGTTTGAAAATAAAAATTTTAATGGTAAAAAACTTAGGTGAGACGCAATTCTAACCATTCTGTTTTTTACCGTAGCCTCCCTAAACATACAAAATCTTGAGTTCAGAGAAACTTCCCTGATAGACCTAACAAGGATTTTGTCAGGTTGGATCATGTAAACTGCAAAATTCAACAAAACAATGGCATCTTCAATACTAAAAGTTTGGTAGTTGCTGTACACAGTAGTAGAATCCTGTAGTAGTAATGATACAGTAATGCTATGGCATTCACTACAAATATATGTTTTATACAATATAATATCAATGTTCATATATATATATGTATATATATATATATATATATATATATATATATATATATGTATATGTACTCTATATATATATGTATATATATATATATATATATATGTATATGTACTCTATATATATATGTATATATATATATATATATATATATATATATATATATATATATATATATATGTGTGTGTGTGTATTTATACTGTATATATATATATATATATATATATATATATATATATATATATATATATATACATATATATTTATATATATGTATATATATATATATATATATATATATACATATATAAATATATATTTATATATATTTATATATATACATTTATATATATATATATATACATATATATATATATATATATATATATACCTATATATGTGTATATATATATATATATATATATATATATATATATATATACCTATATATGTGTATATATATATATATATATATATATATATGTATATATATATATATATATATATATATATATATATATGTATATATATATATATATATATATATATATATGTATATATGTATATATATATATATATATATATATATATATATATATATATATATATGTATATATATATATATATATATATATATATATATATAAATATATGTGTATGCGTGTGTGTGTATATATATATATATATATATATATATATATATATATATATATATATATATATATATATATATATTATTACTATCCAAGCTACAACCCTAGTTGGAAAAGCAAGATGCTATAAGCCCAGGGGCTCCAACAGGGAAAAATAGCCCAGTGAGGAAAGGAAATAAGGAAATAAATAAATGAAGAGAACAAATTAACAATAAATCATTCTAAAATAAGTAACAACGTTAAAACAGACATGTCATATATAAACTATTAACAACATCAAAAACAAATATGTCATAAATAAACTATAAAAAGACTCGTGTCCGCCTGGTCAACAAAAAAGCATTGGCTCCAACTTTGAACTTTTGAAGTTCTAATGATTCAACCACTCGATTAGGAAAATCATTCCACAACTTGGTAACAGCTGGAATAAAACTTCTAGAATACTGTGTAGTATTGAGCCTGGCTATTAGAATTAACTGCCTGCCTAGTATTGCGAATAGGATATAATTGTCCAGGGAGATCTGAATGTAAAGGATGGTCAGAGTTATGAAAAATCTTATGCAACATGCATAATGAACTAATTGAACGACGGTGCCAGAGATTAATATCTAGATCAGGAATAAGAAATTTAATAGACCGTAAGTTTCTGTCCAACAAATTAAGATGAGAATCAGCAGCTGAAGACCAGACAGGAGAACAATACTCAAAACAAGGTAGAATGAAAGAATTAAAAACGCTTCTTCAGAATAGATTGATCACCGAAAATCCTGAAAGACTTTCTCAATAAGCCTATTTTTTGTGCAATTGAAGAAGACACAGACCTTATATGTTTCTCAAAAGTAAATTTACTGTCGAGAATCA
>NC_090746.1:42922456-42925310 GCF_036898095.1 Palaemon carinicauda | reverse complement strand
TAAGACAACATAACTTAAGGGGTAAAGATTAGTAAGTGTGAATTTTTCAAAACAGAATTGATATATTTGGGTTTCATGGTGTCAAGCCAAGGTCTTAAAGTAGTCCATGATAAGGTGTCGGCTATACGTAATTTTCCCATACCTACTAATGTCAAGGGAATACAGCAATTTCTGGGTTGTAGTGGATATTACAGGCGTTTTATACGCAACCTATTCAATAATAGCCGCTCCTTTAACTGATCTTACGAAGAAGGGCGTAGATTTCATATGGTCTGAGCAACATCAACAGGCGTTTAATACTTTGAAAGATGAACTGTGTAGTTCTCCTATCTTAAAATTTCCTGACTTCGGTAAGGAATTCTTCATTGCAACAGACGCCTCAGACTTAGGAGTAGGAGGGGTATTGCTTCAGCAATATGATAAACAGTTTTTCCCGATAGCTTTCTATTCTCGAAAATTGAGAACTTCCGAAAGTAAGTATGCAGTAATAGACAAGGAAGGACTAGCTATTGTTTAATTCGGTAGTGCATTTTAAGTTCATAATTTACGGTTATCCCGTTAAGGTTCTTACTGACCATAAACCACTAACAGAGTTCTTTAAAGGCTTCAATCACAGCCCTAAACGAACTCGGTGGCATTTAATCATTCAAGATTTTGGCGCAAGAATCGGGTATTTACCTGGGGAAAGCAAATATCATTGCGGATGCATTATCACGCAACCCCGTGTCATCTTGTACGGAGTCTTTAGCTGAATTAATAGATATATCAACATCCATGCCTATTGTAAAAACAATATCTGAACAAGAAGATTTAGGCTGGAGTGCTGAATTGTTACAGACTGAGCAAAGAAAAGATCAGAAAATAGAAACAATTATAAATGCTTTTAAGGGCAATCATAAAGAAAAAGAATATATAAAGTATAAGCAGCAGAATTATGTAATCAAAGATAATATTCTGTGTAGGACCTGTGACAAGGAAAACCCGCAATACACCACATGTAAACTAACGACCAGGTAGTAGTACCAAACTCACTTGTTTCCACTGTCCTGAATTGGTTGCATTCAAATCCATTACATGGACACCCTAGGTTCTCATTAATGTCACAGAAAGCCAAATCATTGTTTTATTGGCATACAATGCTTACAGATATAAAAAGACACATAGCTAATTGTCGCACATGTCAGGAAAACAAAGGGCATACGAAAACACCTGTTAGCTTAGGAGCTTATCCTGTTCCCAATCAACCCTTTGAAAGAATACATTTAGATTTGTTAACAGGATTTTACGAGTCAGACAGAGGAAATAAGCACCTCTTAGTGATTATAGATGCTTTAACTCGATATACAGAACTAATAGCGCTTAAAACTAAAACTGCGATTGAATGCGCTAGGAAGTTTTACGAGTGTTACATTTGTAAACATGGAATTCCACACATGATAATCTCAGACTCGGGTGGTGAATTTAATAATCACTTTCTTATCTCATTGTGTGAATTCCTCAACATAAAGAAGGTTAATACCATGATATATCACCCAGAGTCGAATGGGCTAGTGGAAAGAGCAAATAGGAAGATATTAAATATATTAAGGGTAACACTAGGGGGATCAGACCCCAACTGGGATATTGCAATACCGGCGGCACTGAGTACTCTGAATCATTCATATCATATATCAATTAAAATGTCACCGCATGAAGCATTGTATGGTACCCCAGTTAGAACACCTTTCCATGTATTAACGCCTACAACTAATCTATCAAATCCTTTAAAAGAATGTATAAATGCAAGTATAAGTCGATATGATATCCTTCGAAAGAATTTAGAAGAATCACAAATCATAATGAAAAGGAATCATGATAAAATAGCGAAACCAACTAAAACATATACCGTGGGTGATAACATCTATATTCAAATCAATGTCAGAAAAGGGCTCAACTATAAACTAACACCTAAGTTTGAAGGCCCATTTAACATTTTGGAAACATTAACGGCCAATAGGTTTAGAATTCAAAACGTAGCCCAACCCACGGATGAGAGAATAGTACCATTGTCTCACATAAGAAATTAAAAAGAAGTGAGGAAAAATTTTAATTTTTGTAACTAAAAAGTTTTCTTTTTAATACAGGAGTAATTACATATATTTTTTCTCGTTACAGGTTTCCAAGATGAATTTTTTGTTGTTGGGAGTGATATTGTTCGCTCAGACATTTTTCTCGTATGGGATGAGTTCTAAGACTAAGAATATATATTTTAAATATGGCAATATAGTTGAAAGACAAGAAGACATTTTTATTACATCAACCAACGTAATTGTCGAAGTGCATATGCAAGCAATTTTTCTTCAAGAGAATGATGTCACTAGCTTAAGAACCGCCATTTCAAGGTTTTCTGCATCATTGGATGAGTTGCATAGGAGACATTTTCATTTGACTACTAAGAGTTTGCTTGGATCAACATTAAAAGTTGCAGAGATGCTATCTGATGACTTGAAAAAATAAGACTGGAGAGACAGGATCTTTGGCTTATGACCTTTTGATGTGGACTGTAGGACACGAACAAAAAGAAAGACGGAATCCGTTCATTTATGCTGCATTAAGCATCTTTGGGTCTGTTGCAAGTTTAGGTTTAGGACTTTCCAATCGTCTTAAAATTAGTAATCAAAATAAGAAAATTGAGTTCTTGACTCATAAAGATGAATTGATTATGTCAGAACTAAGGGATCAGTTAGCTTCAATCAATAAAATTATGGATTTGTTAAATGAACATTCAGATAATATCGTTCAAATTATGGAAGTACAGGATTTGTTAGCAACATTAACGTATTATGATTCAAAGATAGATCACATACATAACAGA
>NC_090746.1:42909956-42914956 GCF_036898095.1 Palaemon carinicauda | reverse complement strand
CTACGCCCTTTTATAGAATACTACTCAAAATATTCTGCGCACTTCATGCCTATTTTTCATAATCAAGGTAGGTTAGATATCGTTTTTTTTTGTGTCTGTCCGCATGTCATTTTGCTTATCACGTTTTTATATGGATTGAGGTTCAACTTTTGGGAAACTTTTATATTTTCTTTTCTGTTTATGCTCATAAAGTCATGTTATGAATTCTAATTTGACATTAAAATAAAAAAGTTTTCATATTGGGATTCCCTTTAGTACTAGAAGTAATTCAGGACACATGATCTTCTCCAGTCAAAGAGGGTTCTATAGAATGTGATTAATCATAAAATATATACATAAAAGACCACAAAAACAAGATTGATAATAGTATTTCTTTTTATCTATATCTCATTTCCTTCACATGACGCAGCTGTTGAAAAATCAAATTAAGAAAGAATGGATAAATCTAATCATTTTGAGATGAGGGATAATGGTGGTCAGAATACACAAGGAAATTTGAAGCACCAATTCTCATCTCTAAGAGAGGAAAATGTACTTCTAAGAAAAGAACTTGGAAATAAAGACCGCAAATTGAAAGAACAACCGCAAGAAAATGAATATCTTGGAGACTGATATAACTTCATTATGAAAAAAAAAAATAATAATAATTGAAACATGAAATAAAAACCACATTGGGTCATCTTATTATTGATACATGAATCAATACTATAATCGGTAAAAAAAACTTGGTTTCAGAGTCCTAACTGGAGCATTCATGATGATTTTACATGTATACATTACATAGCATTAGACCTACATGTTATATAAGTATTTAAGGAAAGCAGTAAATTTCCCTTTGCGATTCATAACAACCCAGAATAAGCATGCAAAATAACTTGAATGTGATCCAGGTATTTTGATATGGATTATGTTCATAGTGAAGTTCAAAAAATATAGTTAACCTCTCCCTAAGCAATATAATAAATCATAGAATAATCGTTTTCAAAATTGAAAAGTAAGAGAATTAAATACATCCTTATAAATTCTTTACAAATTGTATATAACGTGCCATGCAATAGATTAAATGTATAAAACCTAAATGGTTTCTTATATAAATCAATGGGAAAATCCGGGGAGCGTCCAACGCCCAAGTTGAACTGACCCTATCTGTATTGACCGATAGAAAATACCCTGAATCTTTGACTACTTAAACTAAACTTGAATCATTCCATTAAGGTCACTTAATAAATGTATGTGTCCAGTTCAATTGAGTTCGTTTAGGTATTTCGCGCCTGTTTATATGATTCTCAGCTGACTACATGGAAGACATATGTCGACTTCTAATCTTATATCGGACGTTCTTATTTGGTTGTTTCTGTACTAATTTTACTTGTAGCCTTAATTTCACTTAAGTGACTCTGAATAGTCTAAGTTCTTACTCGTTGAAATCAGTTTTTTTTTTTTTATAAACGTCAAAGAGATGGATAATATGAAAAAAGCAATTTGTGTCAAATCTTCGACTTTCCCCCCGTCAAACTTGTCACAACTTCTAGAATATTGATTCTTGAGTCGTTTACGTAAATATTTCGAATATTTTGGGAGGAATTAATAGAATATAGGAAGATATTATTTTTTGTCAACGGGAAATAGAGTTAACATTCTTAAAAATCGATTTTATCAATTTTGCCCTTTATTTTATCTTTCCTCGAAATTATTAAATAATTTTATGCTATGATAGAAAAAAGAAGAAGAAGAAAAAAAAAAAAACTACACGTTTTAAACCTATTTGGCGCAAAAGAGTTGCCCAACTACCTAGATTGAGGCTCTTTGCGTCAATAGGCGAAGGATATGATGATGACGATGATGATGATGACCTAGACTGGGTTCATGCTGTCACGTTAGTTGATGGGTCGGTTTATCAGCCCAATAGCTTGCATGGGAACCATAAATTTGAAGGACTTCCCAATAGGTAATCTTCGCATTAAACCAGAAAAAATTATACTGAAAAGGTAATCTACCATTAATACAACTTCAAAGTTAAAATTTCCAGGAAATGTTTTTATGTTGAACAGGCTGACGTAAGTCTTTTTATAGTTTATATATGAAAAATCTGTTTTTCTGTTGTTACTGCTTTTATAATATTTGATTTTTTGTTAATATTTTCTCACATAGTTTATTTATTTCCTTATTTATTTTCCTCACTGGGCTATTTTTCCCTTTTTGGAGCCCTTGGGCTTCCAGCATCTTTCTTTTCCAGCTAGGTTTGTAGCTTGGCTAATAATAATAATAATAATAATAATAATAATAATAATAATAATAATAATAATAATAAGATGACTTTATAATCCTATACAGGTTTTCTCTTCCTCCAACAAACTCCCTTTCATTTCAATCAAGAATGGTACAAAATGTTTAGTTGCTATCAATTTTCCGTATAAGCATGACACTGGAGGAACGAAAGATAACAGAAGTAGGCCTACATACTGTTCGCAGTTATGTTACTGGTGTTTGTCTTTGGGGATTTACATTTTATTAGAGAGATACTTTAAACTAATATTCATGTGTGTGTATGAATATATATATATATATATATATATACCACACACACACACACACACACATATATATATATAATATATATATTCACAGTATAAGCCAAGAGGACGGTTAGAATAAAAAAAAAATAACGTAGGATGCATGCAAATTGAATTTGTTATGACGTATCCAATATTTTAAAACGCATGAAAATTAACTGATCAGTTCTAAGATCAGTTGATTGATTAGTTCTAACTTAATTATAGAATAGGCAAATAACCAAGGCTGAAGTAATAGTAGTAAACATTCCTTTTTCATAATAATTTAATTACCGAGGAAGACGAAGCTCTCTCGTAAGGATTCTAACGTCAATATAAAGTTCCACTACTTGTAGTTACTGTTTATTGGTCATGGTACTAAGGAAAAAAAAAAAGTTATCTCAAAGTGAGACGATCAATAAATGAAAAAATACTTGACGGTTAAGATATATGTATATATATGCAACTACGAACATACGCTCCACCCACATTAAAGACACCTCAGTAGTTCTACGCACTAAACATAAAAGCCGAAAAATATTGGTCAATAAACCGCTGTAAAAATATGATAACGGTCAAATTATTTCTTCTCAATTCTGATCGGGCAGTTTATATGGAAGTTATAAACAGAGGACATATTTCATTTTTGGATTAAGAAAACTGATCCTGTGGCAATGTGTGTGTGTTAGAGAGAGAGAGAGAGAGAGAGAGAGAGAGAGAGAGAGAGAGAAGCATATGGCTTCTCTCCAATTAAGCAGGAAGCCGCCTACCATAGTGGCTATCTGATTTCTATATATTTTTTATCAATCCATTAATTGTTTCGTGATGCAAACCGGTCTCCATCCCCAAAAAACAGGAAATTAGACGCACAAACAAACTGGCAGACACAAATAATCACACATTTCTTTCTTTTAACACATATTCATCTCACATCATGTGTTCACTAACTTTTGTCCTGACAATCAAAATGGAATATAATTCAAATTAAGAGTTGGCATCGCCTATAATACATAATGCATCCAACCAGTATAATATTTTAGCAATGATCAATCACCAAACACCATTGACTGGATGCTGAATATAACGAAAACACTGGAATAATGATAATACAAAAAAAATCTCTCTCAATCTTTAATGGAAAAGAAGGTAGCAAGCATGCCATTTGAATTTCAGTGCGAAGACATCAACACTAAATTTTACAGAAAATATCAGATTCGAAGTCATCTATTCAAAAAGCTAATTTGTCTCATAAGGGCAACATATACTGAATAAATATAAAATATGATTTCCGTGTCGTAAAGAAATGTAACTGCAAATGGGAAAAGAAATACGCACATCACTAAAATTAGGTACTCGGTAAATAGAAAAAAAAGATCCTTCTTCTTCTTCTTCTTCTTCTTCTTCTTCTTATTATTATTATTATTATTATTATATGCATATACAGTGTATATATATATATATATATATATACTGTATATATATATATATATATATATAGAACCTACTTATATTCATACCTTCTTTTACTCAGATGTACCAGTTTGTATATAGATTCAAACGCTAATCCAAACCAATTGTTTTTCTTTCTTTAAATAACCTACTTTGTTATTATTTCAACTGAATACTTTGTATGAACAAGAATTAAATGGGTCTAAGACATACATCATGTCACCTCAGCAAGGCAACTTTTGCATAATCAAGCTCTGTTTCTATGATACCTTTATTTTCCTCCTTTATATTTAGCTCTTTTTTTTTTATCTGAAACAAAGGATTCTTCACCATACACTGATCTAATGAAAACTGGTTACGTTTCTTCATATTTATATTTTACTTGTTTATTCTTCTCCTCCTGCAGTCAAATCTTTTCCAGATTTAGGCATCTGGCAAAAGGTCGTTTGGCAGCTACTAAACAAACGTTCACCGAAATAGAAGAAATCCGACTGTGACAAAAGGCTTCAAGCCCAAGGTCATTGTCCTTACACATCTTCTTGAAGAAGGAGGGCTCCCTGTACTCTTGTAGGAAAAACAGGTGTCTGATCATGTAGGCAGAGCCTGATCAGTACCCCCCTCCCCAAGAGCGTTAACGTTACCTACTACTTTCACAAGGAGTTCTCCACTCTTGTCCTCTTGAAGGGATATTATAAGGTGCTCATGAACACCATGACCACCATCACCAACCCCTTCAGTAGTTATATATTCAATTACCTCCTCTTTGGCCTTCCTAAGGTTGGGGCTATTTTTCAACTCCTCATGTTTGGCATCGTAGTGGACGTCCCCTTCTGCATATGCTATGTGGACGACACACTTGTGTTCTCTGCCTTCCAATCGGAGCACCTTCATCACCTACGCAGCGTTCTTGACTGCCTACAACAGTATGGCTTTATAGTCCAGTATGACAAGTGTACCTTTCGCGCCAATGAAACATCGCTCTTAGGGCAGCACACCACA
>NC_090746.1:42894956-42897456 GCF_036898095.1 Palaemon carinicauda | reverse complement strand
ATAATCTTGCACATATGATTGCTAATACTTCATTTCCAAACACATCAAAGACTACATGGAATGTCTCATATAAATTATATGATATTAATGCCCCAAAGCTAATGATTAATGGATGTTTATATATTGCATTTTTTTATATAAAATACATTTCCAGGAAACAATAAATCAGTGTTTTTGTTAGGGATATTTGACATATGAAATACAGTCAATATTATTTTCAATCACATTCTCATAATAAATTCCGTGTTACTTGCAGCAGGAAAACTAAAATTTTAAAAATCTATCCTTTTAAACGTTACAAATCTAACTCCAGAAACATTAAACACATATGCCTGCCTATTTCCTAATTCCATGTTCACGCCAAACGAAGGAATACGGAATGTCTAGTATTTAGATTTCTTTGAAAATTAAGGCAATACGTTACCTTAGGCTGTGAATTTCTATGTTTTAAATTGCTTGGAATTTTACAAAGAATTCTCTTTTCCTTATTGTTGTTAGGTACTCCTTTGTTTCAGCCTAGGAAATTACGCTCGATAATTGCAGACATTATTCAGTAATTACGGTAAATTATGATTGATTACAAAACCTAAACTAGGCAGAAATTAGTTTTCTCTTTATTCCCTGTCTGCAGTCTAATACATTTCTCAACACGATAGATAATTAGCTCAACTTGATAAAATACTTCCTCATTGAAGATAGTTTCTACGGAGATGCATCCTCTACAGGATGCTTACTAATTATATATAGTTTTTATTTCATAGTTAATACTTGTCAGCAGTATCTTTATTATAACTTTTATTTGTATTATCATGAATCACTATTTTCATCAATATAATTTCCTTTATTGAGTTCTAGAACCTGCAATCTTGTTTGAGGAGGATGAATTAAGAATCTAATAACTCTCTCACCATTCAAATATTGTCTTCACAGAGCAGAGGTTAAACAAAGAATACATTCTTTTTTCCTCCTATCCGACCATCTGTTTTTAAAGCATCGTCGAATATCTATGACTGAAAGGACAATGTTAGAAATATAACTCACGAATGGAAGGGAAATATATACTAGCTATCATATTAAAGATTAATGGATTTTGTTTTTGGCTCAAAAATACATAATGAATATCAATATAGAATCGATAGCATTTTCTATATTTCCTTTTTCATTACTAGTGATAATAAGAAAAATATCATAAAAAAGAAACATTACTAACATCTATATACTCTTCATACATAAAAAAGGAGAACGGTTTAGCTATGGTAAACAGCTCTTCTAGGAGATGGATACTTCAAAATCAAACCATGGTTCTCTAGCTTGAGGTAGTGTTATAGCATCTGGACCATGGTCTTTCACGGTCTTGAAGTAGAATTATCTTGCCTGAGGGTACACTCAGGCCACTATTCTATCTCATTTTTTTCTTTTTCTTGTTTTAATCTAAGTTTTTATAGTTTATATATCAAAGATCTCTTTTAATATTGTTACTGTTCTTAGAATATACTATTTTGATTGTTCATTACTTGTCTTGTAATTTACTTATTTGCATGTTTTTTTCCTCACTGGGCTATTTTTCCGTGTTGGAAACCTTGCGCTTATAGATATTTCAACACCTTAGGCTTCTATACATCACAAAGATAAAGCGGCCATCCATGTAAGAACCATTAGGCATCTAAGAAGCATGTGGTCAAAGCAAGAGGAATACGCAACGACTTGAAAAGCATTATAGTTTATTAATGAAGATAATTGTATCTGTAGCCATACAATTTTCGCTCTGTTTATCTTTAGTAACTATCATAACACAATTATCCGTTTTCAGCTAGTTGTCGTTTAGGTTTTCTTGGATATCTTTTTGTACATCACCCGTAGCTTCTTGGTATTTAAGCACAGCATGTTTTAGTCTTTCCTTTGATTAAGAATTAAGTTTAGATTTAAAAGAATATCAACAACAAAGTATATAGTATGGATATCGATATGGTTATTAAAATTTTATATTAATCTCATTAGACAACGGATAATTTATTTTGCATAATAGGTATCTCTTTATTATGACACAATTGTAAACATATGAATATATTTGCGTATATTTGGGTATGTGATTTTGTTGGTTTTTGTTTGAGTTTAAGAGGAACTAATACATGTCACTTTGGTATACACTCAGTTATTTTTTCTTAATGCAGAACCAAAGAAGTTACATCTCCTTCGGGCATCTGTTAACAGTTACTATCAGGGTAATACATAACCTAACTTCAGTCGTTCATCAACGTAAATTATGAGTTGCCTTCGCTTTGGGAGCAGTATTTCTTCGTAGATTGCCCTGTGAGATGGATAACTCTGGTTACTTGTTTCGATACACTCTGAAATGTTCATATCTCATTGATAGTCAGAATTATTATGTACAATATGGGGATTAATGGTGAGGAGAAATGTCCGTGTTGGAGGATGATATTTATTTCCACGCTCAGACGTTATCTAGGTTATGAACAAATAACACTATTGTGTTTTTGGA
>NC_090746.1:42882456-42887456 GCF_036898095.1 Palaemon carinicauda | reverse complement strand
ACCTCTTCTATTATGTTTGATAATTTGTGTTAACCATCTAATCATTATCTACCACTATAAAACATTTTATTGCTCCTCCGGATCATTTTATATGTGCAGTACACAGTCTTTCCTAACAGGGATTTACTCGGTAGCCTAATAACAATGGCAATGAAGGAAAGAAGGCAAGAAGGAAGGGGTGGGGGGGAGTACTAGGATAGCCATAGGTGTGAACACCGAAGGAGGGTTGGGGGGAACCTCTGCGTCACAGTTACGTGATTAAGTAACGCTTCTTCGAAACGCTCTGAAGGAAGGAAAGAAGTTCCTCTTTTTTTCTAAGAGTAAACGGGTTAATTAAGCACATCTGTCAATTCATTGTACCACCAAAAAATTAGGCCAATGTTTGAAACATTCATTGCTGTATTTTCATGGAAATTCATAAGCCGGTTTGTTAGATATTTGGGAAAAACACTATTACACGGCCTCTGGAAACGATAGTAGGTTACAGCTAACTTTTCTAGGCAGAATCAGTGGGAATTGGTAATAATTTGAATCCGGAAATTTCCTACAATAGGGGGAGGCAGCCTACATGTCTCTAGAGGTCATTGCAAACTTCATAGATTAGATCAATCTAAATTCTTAGGACCTCAACATGATAGTAATGAGTAAAATCTAGATATTTGAGGCTAAATCTTATCGAAGTATCTTTGGATAAAGATTGGATGTATCCAAAAACACAGGAACTCCTTTAGAAAGCTTTTGCACCCATTGATGAAAGAAATTACCTTATACAGAATTAATGTCTCTTCTCAAGACACCAATGGCCAAGGCAGTCTCTATACTTTTGAATAGTGAAAAAGAAAATGAATGTTTCTTACTTCACCGTTTGGTGTAAAAGTTTCCAGCGGTATTGGGCCTCCATTTCTATCAGCTGCCGAAATAAAAAAAATCAAATATATAACTAAAGAAATACCAGTTTGTTATGAGGTTTTAAACTCAAGTAATTGACTGTTGCGTTCAATTAAAGATAAGTATGTAAGTACGGAATCAAGATCGGTGGAATGTATCTTTTGAAGATAGGTAGAATGAAGAGAGAGAGTGTAAGAAGTAGAGAGTGTAATTATAACGTTGATCAATTACAAAAATAGAGCATATGTAGTTTAGAATACTTGTGAGAACCTATGTTGCAAAGAATGAAGCGTCGTTAGATTGTCTGGATAGAGTATAAAAATTATGTTTTAATAAGATAATACCTTAAGAAGAAAAGGTAATAGATGAGACGACAAGTAGTATGGAGGCCCAAAATACTAGAGTATACAAAGGAACACCCTTCATATTGGACATTTTCTAATTGAAAACGAAGACAGGTAACAATAAAATCTGATAGGGTCAGCACTGAGTCGCTTTATATAAGAATAATTCATGTGTTATTAAGTACCTATATGAAAGTCTATAAGTTCATGTAATACAAAATAGCTTAGGGAGGAAACGATGAGAAGATATGATTGAAAGTGAGCATGTATTTCATTATTAATAATGAATCGAAACCAATCGTATGATATATACTAGTCGTCTTGTCTGAAAGCAGCACCCAAATGTCTTTTGTAATTCTTTAATTCAATATGTTAGAGATTTCTGCTGATTTATTGATGTAAAAATTTTCGATTTTATAAATGTTTAAAGTAAAACATGCTTCATACGGATTTAGTGCAACAAGTGATATCTTGTAAAGGTGTGAAATCTCTTTAGATATGTAATAAAGTACATTTTTTGTGACACATCTATATGATTCAAAAGTTTGGTCATTATTTTTCTTAAACCTATGTAATTTTTAGACCCGGAGTTAGAGCTTTGCAGAATTTTATTTTCTGATATGTAAAGCAACCAAAAATATTCTAACACCATATTTCTTTATTTTAATTTCTTAATGTTAATTATTCTTGTTTATTTCCATGAGTATCTTTTCAATCATCCGCATTTTTTCTTTTTCTTTTCACTTCCTCTGATCTTAATCCACTTGTACAGTAAATGGAAATGCACTTTGCAGTCATTTTCCCCTTTCAAGCCTCTCCCTCTCCAAGCAAGAAGCTAAATTGAGAGAATCAGATCATTTAAAAGAAGTTTATGAAGAGGGACAAGAGTCATGGAATGCAATACGGAAAGAAAAAGATATTTTTTTTTATATGGTTCCAAGTTACAAAAGAAATTTATCTGTTGTCTCAGATCATTTCAATTTGATTACGTTATTTCTGGAACAGTTAACAAAAAACTTTTATAGCATATGGTAACTTTGGAATCTCTGCATATGTTATACCTTAATCTGATTATTTTTTTTATTGTTATCTAAAAAAAAAAAAAAAAAATCCAATGTATAAAAAGTCTAATTTACCGTATGTGTAAATATGTCGATCAGCTTATGCTTTGCCATTAGGATTTATTTATTTTTATCTTTTTTCTAAATAGTAATCTCACTGTGAGGTTTTAGCATCCTTTATTTGATAAACAAAACAAAACAAATTTTATTCAAATAGGCAATAGAAAGGTTTAGGGAAGTAATCCGTATGAATTGCTTGTATTGAAAAGTGTTTGAAAGAATAAACATCAATGAGAGAGAAGAAAATAACGATGCCTTTCAGGAATGCCCTAAGCCTCTTTGGCCACGATATCCTTTCACTTGCATATTTTATTTCTGCTATTGTGAGTCTTCGCCTGCAATCACTATGCAAATAGGGCTGAAGATGATTGTCTTTTTATTCTATGTCCGAGGGTTACTGTATATTCCCATAAAATCGAGAAGTTCTCGAGTCAATCAAAGTTATTGTTTTGTAAACAAAATATTTCTACGATGAAGATTAATATATATATTATCAACAGCTTTTTTACATCTCAATATTCTGTTTCAATAAATATCTATAACCTTTAGATTCAATATAATCTTTTATTTATGATTTTTATGATGATTTTTTAGGAAACTGCTACAGTTTTAATGGCGAAATTAAATTAAACCCAAATGATTATAATAATACTTGTGACAGTTCTTACGACCCCCAACAATATAATATATATATATATATATATATATATATATATATATATATATATATATATATATATATATATATATATATATATATATATATATATATATATATATTATAGCTACGGGAGGAAAAATTATATAACTTGATTTGAGTTAGTACTTTCGTCCTTTAGGTACATCAACAGACTCTGTCGATGTCCTTAATGAAAGAAAGTACTAACTCCAATTAAGTCTTTTCGTTTTTACTTCCATGGCTATAATACATTTTATATTCATCACGTGTCAGCTTCCAGGATTTCTACACACACACAAACACACACAAAAACACAAGCACACGCACACACAGACACACACAATATATAATATATATATATATATATATATATATATATATATATATACATATATATATATATATATGTATATATATATATATATACATATATATATATATATATATATATATATATATATATATATATATAAATGTATATATATATACATATATATATATATATATATATATATATATATATATATATATATATATATATATATGTATATATATATATATATATATAAACATATATATAGGCATATAAACATATATATAAAGTAACTTTAAAATAGATTTGGTGGTTTTGAACCTAATCGAATTGAAGTATTTATATATAGGGATTTTTCGTAAATATCGTAGATGATAAACGTTCTGATGTAATGATAAGTGATATATGATTATTTTAAAGAAACTATGGTTAGATGAAAAAATATAACGAAATGTATGCTGGTATCATTCATGAAAAGGAACTGAAACTTCATAATGTAATTTATTATAAGGTCATTTTTAAAAGAACACAATTATTACATATCTCATATATCACTATTATTGATTATATTATCAGACGTCCATCTTTAATATATTAGACACAGCTTACTTTATGATAAGGATTGTATTTCATAATGATCGTTTTTATTTTATAACAATAAAGTGTCCAATGAAATATGCAATGAGAATTGTCATATTCAAAAGCTATCATGCCATACGAAAAATATTGCAATATCTGGCTTATGTTTCATGATAAAATGGAAGAGACAATCTTATAGAAAGAAAGATTTTAGTCTTATAGTTTCTCTTTTAGTAATTATTTTAATAGGTCATCGAGATCTGGATTGTACATAAAAGAAAAATGACAGAAGAAGATCTTTTAGGTACTTTGATAGTGGTCTTACCATCATACAGAATTTCAATTAGGTCTGTATTTTTTATAACAAAGTAATGTTCATTAAAATATATGTATATTTTTAAGCAATTTTTTTATCATTTATTTTCAGAGAATTATTTTAATAAGAGAAAATTTTAAATACTTCTCAGAGTTTGAATACGGATTAAAGAAATCTTCTTTTTCCCAACTATTTTATTTCAATAACTATTTTTTTTTCTTTTTAACTGTGAGTTTTATCCTTTAAAATGTTTTCTATTCATTATTTCTAACGTATTTTATTATCTCCCTTTCCCTTGCCTAATTTTTTAGTTTTAAATCTATTTTATTACTATTTTTTTTCTTTTTTATAAGTAAATTTATAGTATATATTTTCATTCGTATTTTTGAATTCAGGTTTTACTTTGTCCTTTTTATATTTGCCACCATAAATATTGAATTTCCAGTTTTTTTCTTTTTCTTTCAGTTCAATTACAAATTCGATGCTTATGGTTTTTCTTTGTGACATCTATTGAATATTTACTTATAGATTACCCTTATCATTTAATAAATAATGAGTCATGAACATTAGGTGAGAGAGATAATAAATAATCAATGTCAATGCGAATTATGTTTAGCAGAAACCAATCTGTAACTGGGAAGTTTTTTACTCAGAGAATTACAGAAAACCATACTGTAAGGCTCCGTTCTTGAAACTGTCCATCAAGATGTCAGAATTAATGACGTGTTATACTGGCTTTTAAAGCAAAAGATCATCACTA
>NC_090746.1:42876109-42881956 GCF_036898095.1 Palaemon carinicauda | reverse complement strand
CCCCGGGGTGATATATATTCTAGGCTATAATTCCCCTGGGAGAAATTTCAGACAGGGCCGTGGGGGGGGGGGGGGGGGGGGGTTAGACAATTACACAGGCTCTCTGCAACAACTGAGCTGCAGATGTACTTCCATCAGCCATTCTCACCAATTGATCCATATATTTTTGTCTAAATATTTTTTGTTCTGCCTCCTTTCATCGATTTTATTAGTGAGAGAAAGAGATGTTCCAATTCTTGTCTTCTCAATATGTGATCCACGAACCGCATTTGGCTACCTCTTACTGAAGCTAAAAGCTCTCTCCCGAGTCCCATCCTCTCCAATACCTGCTAATTAGTTTTTCTCTCAGTCCATGATATTTTCAGAATTCGTCTACAAAACCCCATTTCTGCCGCCTGTAACCTCTCCTCGTCTGATTTCATCAAGATCATGATTTCACAACCATGCAACAGTACAGACCAAACAAAATATTTCTCAAACTCCCTTCTTAGATTCATAGATACTTTTTAGTTGTTGACCATTTTCTTTATTTGCCAAATGCATCTTTTGCCCCGGCTATTCTCCTCTTGGTCTCTTTTTCGCCTTTTTCTATTACTCGTGATAATGCCATCCTAGATAGTTAGAACTACCGGTTTGATTGATTTCAGCATTGATTTTTATATCTGCTCTTGGTTGGGTGGGTGGTTTTGATTCAATTTTGGTGATAACCATAACTAATACATTCTTAATATTTGTTGTCAAACCTCTTTCACTGCTTGATTGGTTTAAAGTAAGGATTAAATCTTGAAGTATAACCTGGGAGTCTACAACAATACCCGTATCGTCAGCATATCTGATATTATTAATAGTGACTCCTACAACCATAATTCCTTCCATATCTCTGAGATCTCTCGTTATCAATTATTGGTGGTATCAATAGGTACTACATAATTATGTAATAATGAATGATTTTCAAAGTCTTGTACACTTTCTTATTAACATGCTCGTTATTCAGTAATTGAAAAAATGATTTATATGTGTTGTACAGAATCCAATTTATTTCATTATTGATTATGGATATTGTTGTGATACTTCCATATTCTTGTAGATAAATATACCTTACAAGCAATATAAATAAATATATATATACACACACACACACACACACACATATATATATAATATATATATATATTCATATATATATATATATATACATATATATATATATATATATATATATATATATATATATATATATATATATATAATATATACACACACACACACATATATATATATATATATATATATAGATATAGATATAGATATAGATATATATATATATATATATATATATATATATATATATATATATATATATATATATATATATATTAATACGATTAGCGAATTATGTAAACTACAGAGCTCCAAACTCTACTGCGTTATATTACATAAGTCTAATACACACGAGATTACCTCTGAGCTCTGAGAGTAATATGCAACTACCACACGTTAACATACATGAAGGTTGAATATCTAAAGGTCTCTTTACTTTACACTCAGAAACAAAACTGGGTGAGTACTTTACTTTGAACGGGAACTATTCTAAAAACCAATCTCTTACTTCGGTTCTTAGGCTGGGATACAAGCAAGGCACTGAAATAATTATTGCTGATCGAAATAATACACACTTCACAAGTGTATATATATGTGTATATATATATATATATATATATATATATATATATATATATATATATATATATATATATATATATATATATATATATATATATATATATATATATATATATATATATATGTTTGATAAAAAAAATCATCACTAATATTGAAAATAAATCACTCGAAATTTAAATATGAGCTAGACTTTAGACTTAAGACAAGATGACACTTTGAGAATAATATAATAACTTGTTTCACTTGAAAATTATATATGAAAATATTTAATTTTGACAAATAATGTAAAAGTGATACTTCAGCAATATAGAAAATAAACAATAATTATACCTTCACATATAAGTCAGTTACTCTTACGACCTTTGGGCTCACACAAGCTTAGAGAACGGTTATGCAAAAATAAATGCACTTTAGTGTTTAACCAAATCACACAGGACCAGTAGCAAAAACGTAATTTTACAATATAAACTCTACTTACAAATACACTTCACTTCTTTCAAATTACTCCACAAAAATATCACCAATGTTTGAACAACACTATACACGTTTGAGAGGATACACTTAGTGGCTAGATAGATGCTGGTTAGTGGACTGTTGGACGTATGGCTCTGTCGGAATATCAGGCTGAATCTCTCTCTCCTGAGCACTGATAGGCCCTTTATATGTCGTCCTAAGTCACTTTGGAACCTTCCAGCAAAGCGTTCTCGAAGCGTGGGGGCATGTGTTTTCGCGCAATTGATGTTGCCCGGTTAGTAGTTTGAAGTATGGTTCTATCGTCGTCTGGCGACGGCAACCCTCTCTGCTAGCTCCGCCCACCTCCTCTTGTAAGATAAAAAAAAAAATTTAAGTTTAGACCCTCCACGGCTCTTCCAACCACGTGGAAACCATATGTAATCCCTCCCATTTTATACCTCGTGTGTGTCATGCTATACCTTTTAACAAGTTTACATAAGATTTCGAAAGAAAACTACGTGAAATAAAAATTTAATTCTTTAAAATAACATAAATTTACATATACGGAACTGAATGAAAATATAACTAAATGAATGACGAAGTCTTATGTATTTTACAGATATTTACTTAATCCCAAGAGTAGAAACCACCTCTACATCACTTAAATACACAAATGAAATATGTGAATCAAATAATCTACTCTCATGCTAGACCAGCTTCGTGAGAATACATAGTGACTAAAATGCTATATTATTCTTTCTATTAAATTTTTCTATATTAGATATAGACGGTATTTATTTTTTGTTACAAAAAAAAAAAAGGAAAAAAATTTCGAGAATACTAAGCAAATCTAGGAGCTCTAGAAAGTACCCCCTCCACGTTGCGCTCGCCAACCAATGCAAAGCCAATAGAAATAGCCAAGATTTCGCTATTCAGAGCACTTCGTAACGATTATGTATGCTGATAATTTTTCCCTGTTTATATTAAATACACATATATGAATGCATACACATATCCATACACACAAACACACGCAAGTACACAGCAAGATATTGCATGCCAGGATGGACAGTATGAACACATTAGATATTGGCAGCCTTGCATGCAGCAGACAAGAGGCCTACATATTTGTGCAATCTCCTTCATGGTGAAATTTCCATTACATCGTGAATGGCATATTTAATAGGAATACTTCGGTTGGAGGTACATGCAGGTTCGTGTTAGTATTCTTCAAAACATATTGCAAAAATATGTCAAGTAGTAATTAAAAATCCACGTCTGTAAACTTTATGCATCTATAAACAGAATTTCCTTTGTATATTAAATTTATATAGAAAATGCCTACTCTATTCATTTTTTGGTATGGTATTCATGAAATAATGCTCAATGATCAATATCTGGACAGAGACGAGGCTAAAAACTAAGAAATTGCAATATACAGTAGTGACCGAAAGCTACTTTAAGGTCGAAGATCAGAGCCCTAGTCAGCAAAAAAGTGGTAACCTAATCTAGGGATATCGTGTAGATCATAGCAGGTTTAAAGAACAATTGAAATGAGATTCCAGAAAAAAGCAGGACAATGCTCGAAGAGAGAGAAAAAAAGCTTCCATGTGTTAATATATGTATGAGAGAGGAGAGTTATTATTTTGTCTTTTCCAGGGAAGGGTATTGATATTATTACGAACATGAACTATCATTCTAATCAAGGGGTTAGCATAAAGAGAAGGATCCTATGAACTACGGCAAATTCTAAAATAGTAATTCAGGAAGAGAATTATTATACCAATCGACTCCCAGCACTGGCTGCTAGGCGTAGATGTCTTCAATTGTGTTTTTCTTGTTAGCTATTTCATATGATTATTTTCCTTCCAATTGCTTCCAAATGACGTTTTATAAAGCAATAATATGCACAATTTTCATTTTAACTACAAAGGTGTTCCAATAATAACTGACTTGTCGACAATAATTTCACAGCTAAAATCAATGCATGAACGACCAGATGTTGATTGCCATTGCTGTTTCTATATTTGATGTTAGACAAAAATGATGTAACGTTGAGTTTTAATTTATCGAAAGTTCCAGCTGCTATTTTCAGTATGTATTCTTTTTAGGGTCATGAAAACTACATAGCCATCCAAACTGGCAAATTTTTGGTATGTTACTACATGTATTGAATGTGACTAAATTTAATTGAATAAAAAGTATCCTGACATCATTCTGTATAGATAATGTTCATAGTGATGCTAATAATATAAGTATTGTTACTTTAAAGAATGCCATTCCCCACTGTATATTAGATTCAGTACCCATCTTTTTTTTTTTTTGTAACCGTCCTTGAATATTATACAGAAGCAGAAGAAAATCTTGGACCATTTGCTCTATCTCCTATTCAGAATTTGTATTTTCTTGTATTTTGCAAAGTTTATTTGAAAATATAGCTTTAAATTTATCATATTGTGGTAGGTCCTTTTCAACTTAAGAATAATGTTCGAAAATGGTTCCAAATAACAAGAAGTACTATGCATTTAAGCTTCCTGGACCCAAAGTTTTTTGCTAATATCTTTTAAACCAATTAATTAACTGTCATGGTACTTTGAAACAGAGTTTTCAATACCCTCCTCTTATTTTTTATAGGAAATTCCATGTCCAAACGCCGATTTTAAAGGCACTCCAATCCTGAATATCAGGACATGCCCAAACCTATTTAGTCAAGACCTATGGGCTCATTCGGATCAGCAGTATTGAGGTACAGTACTTAACTCTCTTATCCCCCATCAACCTTTCCTTATTGTTTAAACCTCACTTCGCTTGTTTTCATTCATTCCACTTGCATACCTCTCTTTCGTTTTGTGTACTTTCTCAATTTTCAATATATATTATATTTCCTCAGATTATAATCAACGATATACTTATTTTTAACGTTATAGTAATCTCTCTCTCTCTCTCTCTCTCTCTCTCTCTCTCTCTCTCTCTCTCTCTCTCTCTCTCTCTCTCTCTCTCTCTCTCTCTCTCACAAATATATATGAATACCAGGCACCTGGAGAAGGGATTCGATAGCAAATGTATGTTTGGGTGGGAAATTATGTCAATAACTGGGCATGCATTTTATTTCATTCCCTATTACTTTGGATGAACATTGCCTTCCATAGTGATGATAACGGATTCCACACCTTCATGTATATTGTCCATGACCAGTTCTGTTCCTCGAATATTCTAGACCTTCTCACAGTAACCACCTCTCCTACCCACACCTACTTCGTTGCGAACAGTTTTGCTTCCTGGAGCCACGCTTGTAGATCTCCCCGAATGAATACCTGCAACGTTGAACAAACATATCGCTTCAGACCCAGGCTTCGAGACGGCCTTGATCAGATAGCCCCAAAATCCTTCGATGGTATTTAACTCAGGATGGGAAAGAGGAAGCCAGATGAGCTCATGACCCCATAACCAGATAATTTGTTAACCTTTTAGTAAAGTTCTGGAGGGTATTGATTCTTGCATTAGCGAAAATAGAAAAAAAATGCAAGTTTCGTAACTGTTCAAACTAATGCGTAATTTCTTGGCTGCTTTCTATCGATCGAAACTGTAAAAGTTGCAATGCAATTGCGGTTTTATAACCGTGGTTACAATCTACCATGTTGAACATGGCTGCGATGACCCACTTTCCTGAACAATAGGGGAGAATGAGACTAATATTGCTTGCTGCCCGTA
>NC_090746.1:42866109-42868609 GCF_036898095.1 Palaemon carinicauda | reverse complement strand
TGAACTTTTGTATAATTCCCATAGTGATGATCTTTTGCTTTAAAAGCCAGTATAACCACTGCCGTCTCAATACACAAGGCCTGGGTCTCAGAATTATGACATCACGGCCTGCGTCGTTACCGAGTTCTCTATTTCAAACATACTTACCCTCATTTATTTATTTGTTCCTGTTCCTTTAACAGTATCGACTACTTACGTTCTTCTAACACCCCTTATGGTGCTATTCTACTAGTTATTTCTGTTTTTATCCATTTATGTTACTTCATAAATTCATGAAGTATTGACCTGGACTAGGTCAGATTATTATTTTTTTCACCTTATTATCATGTTGAAATAATAATAATAATAATAATAATAATATATATTTTCACCTTATTGTCATGATACTGTAATGATAATAATATAGCAATACATTTTTCACCTCGTTCTCATTCTATGTTAATAACAATAGAC
Organism: Palaemon carinicauda; assembly: GCF_036898095.1. Lineage (NCBI taxonomy): Eukaryota > Metazoa > Arthropoda > Malacostraca > Decapoda > Palaemonidae > Palaemon > Palaemon carinicauda. The sequence goes on along the minus strand of NC_090746.1, from coordinate 42,868,156 downwards.
ACACTCTTGAGAGCCTAAGATTTTATTAAAGTAGTAATCTCCAACATACATGAAACATATTACACACATCAAGACTGCATTTTAAGGGAAATTACAAACAATTCATAGCATTTCAAAATGACATATTAGATTACAGACAAACTTTCCTGCAAAATTACCTTAGTTGTCAAGTGTTGAAAGTATTCTCTTTTTACTTTTTTCATGACTTATTTTGTTATTGTAACACTTTGCATAATTATTTAATAATATATTGGACAGAGGCCAGATACACATCCTAAGTAGTGTACTTACTGATCTACCACATGAGCAACATTCATTTACATTAAAAGACTTTACCTGAAAATTCAAAGCTAGCTTAACAAGAACCTCTCTTTGATTATTGCATTGCAGAAAATCGTTCTTGAAATTACCAATGAGAGATTGAAATACTTGGTAAGTGGAAATACAAAGTGAAAGTGTAAAATCTGTTGGCCATTTCAAGCCACCTCTGTCAAGGATTTTGAGATATTTACAATTGTCAGGAATATCAACTTCAATTGCTCTATCAAGAGAGACCCTACTTAAACATAATTGACATTTTAGCTTTGTTTTAGTGCTGTGAGCAACGTAACCTGCAATATAAATCATAACATTTTCATCTTCCTTTGACAAGCCTTCTTCATCCACATATTCCTCAGCCTCCTTGAATTTTTCTAAACAATCGACAGAATCACACTTAGAGTCAAGTTCACATGGAGAGGAATTTAACTCAAAGATGGTTAATGGACGAGACTTCGACGAAGCCATGGAAAGAACATTCATAATTTTTAGTTTCTTTTCAGACTCCATTACTTGAGCAACAGCTACATTATAATTTGTACCACTCATCTTTCTATACTGTCCAAATCTACTTTCTAGCTTATCTGTTTGAAATTTCCCCAGTTATACATAATGAAAGTTATGGTGCTTCAACAAATAATCACATAATTTTATCAATGTTGATGTAGTGTGCCTGAGAGCAAAATATGTTTCTCTTGACAATCTACCATTCCTTCCATGGTGAGGCATATCCAACTCTTCCCAAGCACCAAGCCAGTGATCAAATTTACTGAGAAATATCAAGTTTGGATCTGAAGATGAATCTTGCTTAATAGGGTCACATTCTTTCTGACGTAGGTGGACGCCTTTGTTTGGAGTTTCCACATTTACAATATGCCACCAGGATATTATTTGTTCCAAGAAATTAATAGTACCTGACACATCAAAAGTATTCATTGTTTTCAATGCAGCTACATTCTTTTCATCAAACAGTCTGACAACAAACTGCACATTCTGTCTTTCCAAATTAGTAGGGAAAAGAACTTTCTCTGACAAACATGGCGCTAGTTTAACATATTTATCACGTTCTTTTGTGTAGAGTTCTTTCAGTGGCAGAAGATTTGCATTTTCCTGAATTTGGAAATTGGAAGGTGAAGGTATTACAAAAGTTTGAATGGGATTTTTCTGATTTAACCAATTATTTCGTATGCTTTTCAGTAAATGAACTGAATCCAAAAGGAAGAAAAGTGGCACAGTCAAATCATATGGATTTGGAATGGAGGAGGCAAGATTTCCATCACACATTTTCTCGAACATATTTCTGTTAACACTGTTGTTATCAGAGATTAATGATACGACAATGTATCCTATATCATGGAGGAACGCCAAAACTTTGTGCGTCAACTCAAGAAGTGTCTGTGCTGTCAGATTACAGACTGGGTACAAAGCAGCAACATGTTTGTTTTTCGAAAGGATTGACGAAATCATAAAAGCCTGAACTGTTGTTGCAGGTTCACTAGAGTTAACAGAAGCACCATAAAATTTACCTCCTTTATATGAGAGGCCTTTGTTTACATGTATCTCATCAAGCAGCACATTTACAATTTTTTCTTCACTTTTTAGTGTTGCAAAATTTTTCCTTAAAAAGAGCTCATGTGAATTTCCATTACACACAGACTTTGCACCAGATACATTAAGCTTCCTTAGGTAATCAGGATGAGGGAGAATAAGGACCTTGCTGTCACGTAGA